>NW_015664993.1:177459-204211 GCF_001515625.1 Sinocyclocheilus rhinocerous | reverse complement strand
TATGCTTTTACAGTGGTGACGATGATACTTTTTGGTGTTTTATACTGAAAATATTAATAGCACGTGCTGATAAAAAAATCACTTGGCAATTTCATGCAGCCCTGCTAACTAAATATGAGCTGACCTATACCCTAGATAATAAGTAGAATTACTGTATTTGTGCAGAACTAAGAGTCGACTGTCTAGGGGAGGCAGAAAAAGTATTTTGTCAGAAGACTAATAAACTGCTATAGTATAACAAATAAGGATATTACCAATACTGTAATGCAACTTGGATGTTGAATTTACAGTTTTTTTAACAATCACTAGGACACATTTCTCAATACTAAATTCACTTTTTCAAATCTCTTCACACAGTTCTCCTAAACATCTTTCAACTTGACACAGCAGTTCATTTCACATTCAAAATGTACTACAACTACCAAAACACTTCATTAATGCCTCAAATCAACTCATTCTTACATAACTCTAGCAAAGGTTTTCACCAAACAAACATACTTTATCACTCAGAACACAACAACCTAAAAAACACTAACAACAGGTAGCATTATACAATGTTTTTCTTTTGTAAAATTTCTTTAAAAAAAAAGAATGATGCTCTCTACTGTTTATAATTCACTGCCTGTTACATTGTCCATGTTTACATTATAGTACAAATTTATTTCTAAGCTTTCCCCTTTTGTATAGATGGTAATGAAAGTGAAAGACTAAGTAACACATATGTTCAGCTATATGCAACTGCTTTGATAGTATTTGATTTTTTTACCTTCAGAATATTTTTCTATATGATATTACTGTAGAAATGTTGCAAATTTCTCTTATTCATTTTTGTACTGTGCTTTTGAACTTAAGTTTAACAGTTTTGAAAACAGTATGTAAACGTGCAAATTGGCTTGTATAGTACATAAAGTTTTGGTGGTGTTTGTGTCAAAGTGATAAAAGAATTCATGTAATTTGATAGATGTCATCAATGAATGCATTTTGTGCCAAAGCAATGATAATTGATCCACAGTTTAGCCCACATTTGTGCTCGCTGTGTGAGGAGTTTTGAAAAAGTGAGAAATGTGTCCTAGCGATTGTAAAAAAAACTGTATTTATTTAGTTAGTTAGCTATTTATTTATTGCTGTATAGTAACTGACAGTATATTCCAATGTGTGTTTACTGTATATTCTGTTGTTTGGTTTTTGAACTTTTCTCTTCTAGTGCTTTTCCTCTACTGTAAGATCACTTTACATGAGTGTAATGAAAGTAACTTTTCTTAAAGTTAATTGCTGAATTTTACTGTATCTGCACCCCTCTATTTATGCTGTATACTGTAAGAGACTTTGACTAGCAAAAGGATTCCTGATTCACATGAGGAGGTTTTTGTAACAGTGTTTTGAATTGATCTCACTGGTGTTCTCTAGGCAGGAAAATAGTATGTGTATTTGTCAGGTTTGTGTGTCATCTGAGGCCAGTTTGAGTCTGACAAAAGAGAATGTGTTTTTGACTAAAATGTTTGACTTTGACCTGGAAGTTTGAAGTTTGCACAAGTTGGTGTGTAGTTTTGAGATTGTTTATAGTTGTGAGAAAATTATGAATTGTTTCATGAATTGTGTGTTAACAATCGAGAAAAACTGTAACATGGCGACATAAACTTGTAGCAGGGTCATTCCGTGACTCAACCAGAGGTCCCCAGCTCAAATTTTTGATTTTGCTAATATTTTTTTCTGAAGAAAGTTAAACATGTATAGTGATGGAAGCCAAAATATTAAATGTCATGGATGAATATTTATCCACTATTTTGTAGAGGGGGTCAAAATGGCCATTTTCACCTGAAATTCAGAGCCAAATTACAGGGGGTTAAAAATGACTTCAGAAAGATGGCAGCATCATGATGTTTTTTTTTTTCTTTTTCTTTTCACAGAGATTGGTAGGTCCGTTAGTAAAATCTGTTGACTTTAGCAAACTTTGTTGCATTATGTGCCAGTGGTGTCTATTCAAAAATGGGGAAAGAGCGCTTTTCAAGTTTGCAGGCCTGTAACTCAAAGCATTAAAGAAATCTTAATGTCCTTTTAGATATTGGTTCTTAACAAACTTCCCTTTTGGCATCTTCATTAAGGCCCTATATGTCTCAGTTCCAGAGATAACGGAATTTCAATATGCCTCCAGGAGTAATTTGTTAAACTGTACACATTTTCAGGGAATGACCCCAAACATCTTTTCTTATCATGCCCCCTCATTAAAGTCCTTGATACACACATGCTTGTAGTATCAGCAGCTTATCCACGGACAATGTTTGAGACGTGTTTCTCAGTTCTGTGTACTAGTAATTTGTGAACAGTTGTAACTGTTAACCGACTCTTGACTTGAGAGAGAGAACTGCTGTCACTGTAGTCTATAAGTGCACTAGTTTATGCAAGAACAATTGTCACTTGATTACTGTTATATTTCTAATACTTGTTTTATTTGTTATAATTTCTGTTAGTTATTAGACTTTACTAGTTAAAGTTATTAGAATCATGTGTAAAAACACCTCTGGGGGGAGGTGCGCTCACAGTCAGTATACTGCCAAGGGTGTTGATGACGCCAATGTTGATGATGTGCTACTGCTGTGGAGAGACAGGAAACGTGGCTCATGAATGCCTCTTAATTCTAAAGGAGAGCTGCAAGAATGAGGAATTGTCACTTTCTCATACCCCCAAAATGGCAATTGTGCACTGGCATATCAGACTCAAGGCTTACACGTCCTGTGCACTCTTAATAACGACCCCTATCAAGCTCTCATCAACACAGGATTGACCATGTACCTCCCCTGCCCAGGGGTCCTGTAGAAAGCATTCCTCCTAACTACGAGCTAATGTTGATGAGACATGTATCATAGGACTAGATCTCCTGGAATGCCTTAGGGCATGTATTAATGTGGTGAAAGCTTTGCTCCAAAAAAGGGACAGAGAAGTCTCAGGGATTAGTTTGTGGAGGTGCCCAGACCCCACTCCGCAGTGGACACAGATGCCAGTAATGTGGGCTTTGGAGTTGTGCTTTCCCAGCCTGGGGAAGACAGATAGATTGTATGCATTAGCCCGGTAGTTCTCAACCACGTTCCTGGATTTTGCAAGAGGCAATAACTGGAATGAGAAGCAATATCTTTCATCTTTGATGTCCCTCCAGCCACAGGTTCTGACGCCGGGAACCACTACATCTTCATGGCCATGGACTATTTCACCAAATGATGATGACTGCAGCTCTAGCATGGCCGTAACCAGTGTTTGAAAATTGGTGAGGTCTGGGGTGGGGTTAAGAACAGTGCTATAATAACCCCTACAAATACAGCTCAAACACTTTAAAAGAGACAGACATGTGGATGTTTGTTAAAGATGTTTTTCTATGTTTTGGAAGGATGAACATTGTTAAAGGAGACATATTATGCCCCTTTTTACAATATGTAATATACGTCTCTGGTGTCCCCAGAATGTGTCTGTGAAGTTTCAGCTCAAAATACCCCACAGATCATTTATTATATCATTTTGAAAATGCCTATTTTGAGTGGAAGCAAAAACATGCTGTTTTTCGGGCCTGTCTCTTTAAATGCAAATGAGCTGCTGCTCCCCACCCCCTTTTCCAGAACAGAGCTGCGCCATTACAGCTGGTACCTGCTAAAAACATCGTTTTGGTTCTGATTATCATATTTATCGTGCTGAAATCATGCGTTTTAAACCATATTAGTTTAAACTTGTGATATACTGTTTTCTGAGCGCACACATCCGAAGCACACGGACAGAAAGCGGCTGTCACAGCATGTAAGTACTAAACTAAGTTCTCATTCACAGACAAGTTTACATTAAAAACACACGAGTTACAAAAACAGTCATTACGTCTGTGAAGGTAAACAGCTGGGAAATAAATCACATTTTTATTTTAGATGTGTGTGGCAGCAGCAATATACAGTAAATAAATAAATAAATCCACAGCTCTCTTGTCTAATCTGAGGCTGGGACTCTAAACAGTGTTCTGTGCTCGTCTATGCAGCCAAACACAGAAGTTAGCATGTTTTGCTCAAACTTTCGCCATGGCATACTGGTACACCGTTGTTGCTTGAGAAATCAAAATGATGGCGCCATGGGTGGAAATTTACAGATTAAGGGGCGGTAATATTACGACCCTTATTTTTACGCAGAAAAGACACAGTTGTAAATGTGAACTGGTGGATCGACAAGAAGATAATGAATTATAAAACTCTAAAGATATAGCCTACACTAAGATATATTTATGTTACTAAATGAATATAATTGTTTGATAATAATTGTTTAATATAATATAATATAATTATTTACTTTTGACTCCGCCCCTTGAGCAAGGCACCAAACCCCCAACTGTTCCCTGGGTGCCGCAGCAAAAATGGCTGCCTACTCCTGTGTGTGTGTATGTGTGTTCACTACTCACTGCTGTGTGTGTACACTTGGATGGAATGCAGAGCACAAATTCTGATGTCAAGTCACGAATGAAATAGCATAGACTTCTTCATGGCTGGTGTTTGCATATTTCACTTCATTCTGTAACCTACTAATGTTAAACTGTTTTTGATAGTGTTGATAATGTTGATTGCTTTGATTATTACTGTGCCAGCGATGCAGTGTTGCCAGATATTGCTATGAAAACAAATAGAAAACAAAAAATAAATAAAAAATATCCAAAATTAGTTAAGATATTGTTAACCTTAAACTGAAACTTCCCATTTGATTAACTCTCTAAAGTGTCAAATTAAGTGGAAAAGACAAGTCCAAAGATGATTAGAATAGCTGGATCTGGCAACACTGTGGAGGCTGCGCCTGCACCCTCACTAACGACTCCCTCAATCCTCGTGTCTCGCAGCGATCAGTTTCATACCACGGATGCTAATTATACATGCAGACACTCATGAGGAGTTTTAAACAGCAAATTAGTCATTCAGAGAACAAATGTTATTTTTGAACATGAAAAATTTACGGAGGTCTGGACCTCAATGACCTCATAGCTGGCTACGGCCATGGGCAGCTCACAATCCTCATCAGCGAGCATCAGTGTGACTGGGACTAACCCGTGCCCCTGTGGGCATGGCAGACGCCTGTCAACAGGACCAGGAAGGAATTAAATAATTCTGTCAGAAAAAAGTTCATTATAGCAGAACTGTACATGTGCCTGGAGCTCTGACAAAAATATAAAAATATGTATAATCAAATACTAATGCTTATTTTCATATTAAAAAGTTAAAATATAAAAAAAAGAGTATTAAAAGAAACACTGGGTACTGTCAGTGAGCATATGACAGTATAAGTATGTATTTTACGATGCATGTATAATGGCCCTGTCACATCCTTAACGAAAATTATGCCATGATAATTTAACTGCTGTGTAACTCTCAGTGTTTGATTAATCATTGTTCTTTTCTTTGCAGCCCTACTTTGCTCTGTTCGCAGCTGTCTGGTGGCTTCTGACTGGGCTTGTCATGTAAGACTCTGATTTTATTAATTTTTATGTGATATTTTGAGATTTGGGCATTGAAATGTGTTTATTCCATTTTCCATGCCCATATCAGGATACACAACAGGTGTATTTTTTATTTTTAGTTAACAATATCTAAAATGTATATCAAATGTATATGGTTACATTTGGTTTGTTTGAAATCATTACAAATATTTTACCAATAGGAAAGGAGTGGGAATAATTCTTCTGTGAAAACAGTTTTTTTTCTTTTTCTTTTTTATGGATATTTGGATATTTTAATTCAAAAATATTCAAAACACATTTTTTGGTCCCACTTTATATTGTGGCCCTAATACTTGTGTACTTACATAGTAACTAGATGTATACGTAGTATGTAACCACAGTGTAAGTACACATTGGTACATAGTATCTACAGCTGTAATGTTTGTGTAATCTCAAAATGAATAAAAATAATGCAACTCTGAATATGACACAAACCTGCAATAATTAAATGTTAAACAACACAAATATTACAAATATCAACCGATGTCTTTGCTTCTGACCTTCGATGATCCAGTTTAACCATACAAATAAGCAAAAATTACTCTAGACAAACATTTGTGTGTCTTTTTTTATTGCTGAAGTGTGTTGAAATTTCTTCTTCTGCATTCTACAGTACGGACGTAAATTTACTTTCCTTCCTTACTTTACTTTCATTTCACTGAGATCCAACTCCTCCCACTTTACATATCCCTAAACCTACCCATCTCCACCCCCTGGATCAAATTGTTCCAATTATTCTTATACATATTGTTGTTACAAAATGTAGTTATATATGTCCTGTTACACATTTGTACTTACACAAACCATTCGGAGGGTTGTTACATGTGTGTAGTTACAGAAGCATTACAGCTGTAGATACCATGTACCAATGTGTACTTACACTGTGGTTACATACTACGTATACATCTAGTTACTATGTAAGTACACAGGTATTAGGTCCACAATATAAAGTGGGACCGAACATTTTCACTTCAGTCCAGTTCAAGCACTCTCAAAAACTCCCATAATAATCTCTAAAGCTGTTTACACGGTGAAATTAATATCTTACTTGCATTCTGGTGTATATATATAGTTTACAGGACAAACTGCGCATTTCACCAAAAATTTTTGGTGTGATATGATTCCAAATTTAGGGGGGCCAAGCTTGTTGACAATGGCTATAGCCCCCTCTAAAAATGGCCTAGCGACGCCCATGAAACCTAATATAAAGTAGGACCATTTGTTTCTTCGCAGGAACCAGATTTTGAGAAATAAGTAAATGGGTGTCATCAGAGAGTGCAAACAGTTGATAAAAACATCACAATAATCTACAAGTAATCCACACAATTCCAGTCCATCAATTACTTGTTGATTTTTGTGATGTTTTTATCAGCTGTTTGGACTCTCTGACGACACCCATTTACTTATTTCTCAAAATCTGTTCCTGCGAAGAAACAAACGGTCCTACTTTCATTCTGTCGGCAGTGGCACCCATTCACTGCAGAGGATCCACAGGTGAGCAAGTGATGGAATGCTACATTTCTCCAAATCTGTTCCAATGAAGAAATAAACTCATCTACAGCTTGAATGGCCTGAGGGTGAGCACATTTTCAGCAAATTTTCATGTTTGGGCAAACTACCCCTTTAAATACATTAAAAGCAAAGACAATTAAACTTCATAACACTTAACAGTACAATAAACTGGGGGTCTGTACAAGGCACTGCATAATCTACACTCAATGGGCCTCATTCATTAAACATTCGTAAATATATGAGTCAATTCTGAGTAATTTAAGAGTAAAACGGACCTTCCTGAAAACTCTCCTCTGGATTCACAAATGCTTTGTAAAGGTCAGATTTGATAGTTAAATGTGTGCATGTTAATGAATTCCAATCATTCGTAAATAGGGCGCGCATGCACGCTCATTCAAAATTAGCATATTCCTCACCTATGAATTACAGCTATGCAAATTATGTATCTAGGAATGGTGTGGAATCCTTTGGACTCAATTCTCAGGTTTGGCAAGTTATATTGCATAAATGCATGTGTGCGTTCACACTTGTAGTTCGGTTCTCTTGGCTCGTTTGGTCCGGACCAAAAAAAGAAAACGATACATTTGGTCCTGGTCCGCTGAGCGTTCACACTGGCATTTTAGACAGCGAACCTAAAGATACCGAACCTAAAGGCATAGTGATACGTTCACAACCTGATTGGTCGGGTTGAATGACGTATATTTCGCGACCGAACACCCCACACAAAAGCAGTGTTCGACTTAAAGGGGCGCTGCGCAAACCGATCGGTGTTTGACAGCGCCGCTTTAAGTTGAACACACCTAATGCCGTCTGCTGGACGCTCATTGCTGCGTGTACTTATGATTTTATTTTCACCACCTTCGAACCCATGAAGAGCTCATAAAAGGCACTTTACCTCGTTGCTCCACGTTTGCCCTCTGCTCATTTTGTTTTGGATACACCGCTCGTTCCATGTCGTCAAATCATGTCGCATAGCGTCACATCTTGTCATTACTTCCTGTTTTTGGTTTGTTTAGAAGTATTTGGTCCCTGTTGCATTCACATTTCATTCTTACCGCACCAGGGTACGTTTGGAAGTGGACCGAGAGCCATCTTTTTAGCGGTCTTGGTCCGCTTGTTTGGTGCGCACCAGGGTTTGGATGGCAGCGTTCACACTTACTCAAACGAACCGCACTATGTGTGTATTCTCACCAGGAAAGTCCGCTAGTTCACTTGCTTTGGTCCGGACCAAATACAATGTTGATTTTTTTTGTTTGGTGTGGTTCGCTTTCACACAGCCCTTTTGTAAGTGAACCAGAAATTGTAAACAAAACCACACGTGTGCTAAGGTCATCCATTCATTGGACAGAAATTCTCAAGCGTACCAGAGTTCGTTTGGAACCGGACCGAGACCACCTCTTCAGCTGGGTCTTGGTGCGGTTGTTTGGTCCGCACTCGAGTGTGATTGCTGTATTCACACCTGCCCAAAAGATCCGCACCAAGGGGGGAAACGAACTTGAGTTCGATTCAATCGAACCAAACAAGACAGGTGTGAATACACCCTAACGGAGCAATCGCAACAGGGTTCGTTTTATTCGAACCAAACATGACAAGTGTGAACACACCCTAATAGGCTATACCTAACAATATATTAATAAATTAACGTGTGGCCACCAGAGCGTCTTTAGCCAGATGACATAATGCCCGGTGCTGTTCTGAAAACGACCAGCCGGTGGTGCTTGAGAGAGCTTTGGATGCACTGCATTTTTCTGGAGTGACGCGTTGTTTGCTATGATTTGGAATATTCATGGCAGTAACATGTTACGAGTATCTTATTCTGAAGAATATTACTGAATATAAAAATGCAGTAAACAGCAATATTAACTTCTCCATTTTTGTGTTGTCCAAGTATGATGGTTCGTCAATGTAGTGTTTGTCCCACCCCTCCTCCACTGTGATTGGACGGCTGTGTAAAAAGGGGCAGTGACGACCTCTGCGTTTTACCCAAAGTTAAAGAGTAAAAAAAGAAAAAAAAAGACAGGGCAAATGAACTCGTTAAATATCATTATAATACATAGTGCAATAAATATGCAATGTCATCAGTTTGTCTAAATGAATACAGAATGTTTGAATATTTTATCCACCATTTACACGTGGTAGGGAGCAGGTGCAAATTTCTTTTGTACCAACTAACATTTTCAAAATACGTACATTTTCATGAATCCGAAAATTTACATCAGAATGACTTTCCGAATGATTTACACAAAAATTTGTTCTGCTCGTGTTTCATGAATGAGGCCCAATGTGCGTCAAAGAAACAGTCCCATTAAAACATTTAGTCAAACCCCACTATCACGAGCAGAGAATGGTGCACTAATGTGCTCAGTGTTCTTCAGTCCAGCATGGAGAGTTCACTGCAATAAGTGCACATACATCACTAGACTAGATGGCAGCTCTGGAGACAGCCCTCTTCTTCCCCTGCTGATCTAGATGTCCCTCTGTGTTCAGCTGCATCCCTCCTTTCCAAATTCTCAGAAGGCATTGATAAACTCAGCTAGCACTTAAGGAGGCCTCCACTTGGTTGTATGGCTGGTCAATCCCTATTAGGCATAGGTCCAGTGTCTCTGCTCCATCCTCTACCTGGGATGCCCTGGTTTCTAACTGGAAATAGACAAAGGTTTATTTTTAGTTTATTGTAATACACAACAGTCTCAGTCAGGTACATTGCTAGGATTAGAAGAGACAAAGGGCTTGGCTCCTCTTGTGAGTGGAACTCCTTTCTTTCACCACAGATCAAGGCCCGTATTTACTAAACAGGGCAACTAAGAGTTAGACCAGAATCCCATAAAACCCAAATGGGAGTGGAAAGTTCTGCAGGTGATCTACTGACAATGTGCAAATGAAACAGATGCAACCAGATCATAATGACCAACACAATCTACAGTACTGTACCAAGAGTGGCACAAACAAAGAGAGTCGATGATAATCAGGTGCAGGTAATCTACTAACAACACAGGCGCAAAATGGGTTAAAGTTCAATTAGTATTGATAGTTCAATTAAAAATTAAAAATCTGTTATCATTTACTCTCCCTGATGTCATTTAAAACTGCATGAGTTTCTTTATTTCTGCTGAACACAAAAGAAGATATTTTGAAGAATGCTGGTAACCAAACATTTGCTGGCAACCATTGACTTCTATAGCAACCATTGCAGGCAACCAGTGGCAGCTGGACAATAGGGGGGTGCTGGGGCGCCGCCCCCTTCAAGTTAGCCAGGGAAGAAGCCTACTTCATGTTAAAAATAAGTTAAATATATATTGCAAAATAATCATGAAATTTCATTATTTAGTAATACTATTTTCGACTGGTAGTCATGTTAGCACCTATTAAAAATAAAAAAAATAAAAACTATTTTGTTTGTACACTTTTGAAAAGCATGTGACTTGAGGCTGAACTCTAACTGGCTTGTTTCAGATTGTACTCGCAGACCCTCCCACTTTTGATTTTAGCGAATCAGTATTGTTTTGATATATTTTGTTCGCTTGTGATTGGATATCTCTTCCGAGATGAAAGTAAATTCGATTTTGTCTTTACAAAAAATCCTTAAGGCATTCAAATAAAAAAAATAAATACATAAAAATGGATCATGGAGCTTGGATGGAGTTGGCTAGCTGGATGCGATGCAAGTCATGCCTTTTTTTGTTTTCTCTGTTTTTTATTTCAAAGTCCTATCACCAAAGCATTGTGGGCAATGACACAGAAGGTAACTGAAACAATGCAGTTTAACTTGAGGCGATCATTGCTGTCCAAGCACAATGGCTTGTGTAGATGATATAGTTATCCAATGGACATGACTCTTTTCGAGTAAAATATGGGTTTTTATGGAAGTATTATTATATGTACAATATTAAAATAGATAAATAATATAGTGTCACTTCTTCAATTGGACATACATTCAGTCATGTTAGACAACTACAACTATAGACAACATTAAAATTAAGATTTAAATAAAATTAATGGTCTATAGAGACCATATCTATTATCTATATCAGATCTATATTTAGGAGATTAGAGTTTTTGTTTACTTATTATATTGGTCTTTATTAAACTTTATGAAAATATAATGAATTTATTTGTAATTTGTCAAATTATTGAACAATTTTCACAGTCTTTAAACTGAGATCTTAAAGGATCGATTGTCATCTGGCTCCCTCGTGTGGACAACATTAGTATTATGGCCTTCATCTCTGAATCACATTAATATCAATAGCTGATATTTTTTGAATGATTACAAATGGTTAATGATTATTGTACTTATAATACACCCACATTAAACTCAAATTCACTGATTTGTGGTATCTTATTTCATGCTTTAACAGTTGAATTTTCAACTTCCATTTTTTAGCTAAGCAGTAATTATACACTAGTATGTCACTTTTTAAATGGTTATTTAACAGTTGCATTCAGTCCTGCTGCTGCTGCCTGTCATTCAGTTTGTTTGCGCCCCCCTAAAAATTTTTTAGCACCAGCCGCCACTGCCGGCAACCACTGACTTCTGGCTATCGTCAACTGTTTGGTTACCCACATTCTTCAAAACATCTTCTTTTGTGTTCAGCAGAAAAAAGAAACTCATACAGGTTTGGAACAACTTGAGGGTGAGTAAACGATAACAGAATTTTCATTTGGGGTAAAATATCCCTTTAAAGGGGTCCTATTATGCTCTTTTACAAAGTCTTGATTTTGTTTTGGGGGTGTATTAGAACATGCTCTCATGCTTGGTGGTTCAAAAACACATTATTTTTCACATAATTTACACTATTACAATACCTTTCTCCCCAGCCTGGCACAAACGGCTCGATTAGTTCCGGGGTTGATGAAGGCCCGCCTTCCGAAAAACGAAATGTGTTGTGATTGGTTAGCTGTTTATTGTTCTTTAATTCTAACATTATAACATGAATTGCAGTGAAACTGTTATACAGTTGAATTTATTTATACCATAGTCCAGTGTTTCACACAGATTTGCACTCTATTTGTGGCGGCATTTATATGCAAATTCATTCTCTGCCAGCAGGAGGCGCTGTTGGAGTGGTAGAGATCGAGGTTTCCCCGGTAACGGCTGTACATGAAGCAGCTCTCCGCTCACAAACGCTGCTGTATCAGACATTACATGCAAGATGAAATGAAAATGACATCCAATTTTCTGAAGACAGTCAGTTTCCTTCAGAAATACAGTGATATAAAAACATCCTCACTCAATGTATGGGAAACACTGTAGTCTCATAATTAAAGTGTAAATTCTGCAGATTACATCACTGTCCAGTATTGTACTGTCAGCAATTTATTATAAAAATGTTTTCATAATTGTAACATACATATTTACATACCATTATTCAGGTGCATGTGTAATAACTTGCGAAAACTTGACGCTACAGCAGCACTTCTTCTTCATTGTCGTCTTGTCTGATGCACTCAACCAAGCGTTCTAACCATGACCTTTAATGATATTCTAATGAGCCACTTTGTGACATCACAAACCCCGGAAAACAACGCTGTAGTCCAAAACAAGCCATTCGTTGTAGTTCTTGGATTTAAAAAAAAAACGAAATATCTCCCTTTGGGAATTATTTACTGACTTGGAGATTATAAAAAAACATGGGAGTTCTTCAAATATAAAGCTAGACATACAGCAGTTAAAAGAAGTAAAGAAATTAAAAAGAGTAAACATCAAACTGATTCAGAGTTGGTTAATAAACTTAATGCATTACTAGCTAAAAGTAAAATTACAGAAGAGGAAAATTTAGAAATAAAAAGGTTAAATTTGGAGCTTGATGAAGCCTACTTAGATTTGGCTAAAGGTGCATATACAAGGTCTCGAGCAAAATGGCTGGAGGAGGGGGAAAGAAATTCTAGCTATTTTTTTGCCCTGGAAAAAAGAAATGGTCAGAGGAAAGCTCTTTCCGCACTTAATATTGACGGAGTCATTTCCAAAGACCAAAAAGTAATATCTGATTTTGTTGCTAAATTTTATAGCACTCTTTATACCTCTAATTTCAACTATAATATTTCGGAAAAATGTATTGATTTAATTAAACACCGTATTAAAGTTATTGATCTAGAGTATAGTCAAATTTGTGATTCTCCTTTATCAATTGATGAAATCAAGCAAGCTCTGCATAAAATGAAAAAAGGTAAATCCCCTGGGATCGATGATGGGCTTTCCGTAGAATTTTATCTTCATTTTTGGGAGTTTATTAAATTACCATTATTTCATATGTATAACGAATGCATCAGTCGGGGAGATATGACTGCTACTATGAAACAGGGAGTCATCTCTCTTATACCCAAGCAAGACAAGGATCCTTTAATAATCGATAATTGGCGACCTATTACTTTGTTAATATTAGACTATAAAATATTAGCCTCTGTATATACTAAAAGATTAAGTTATGGTTTAGACAATATTATTTCAGAATCTCAATCTGGTTTCATGAAAGGCTGTCACATTTCTAACAACATAAGATTAGTACTGGACTTGCTGGATTATTCCGATCTAATTCATTCAGATGGTCCCATACTCTTTCTTGACTTTCATAAAGCTTTCGACTCCATAGAACACAAATTTATTTTTCGTACTCTAGAATTATTTGGATCTGGTAAAGAATTTATAGAGACTGTAACCATGTTTTATAGAGGTATTAACAGCTCAGTGATCGTGAACTTGTGGAGTCAGACAGGGCTGTTCAATCTCCTAATTTTTATTTCTTTTAGCCACAGAGTTACTCTGTCTAAGAATTAACCAAGATGAAAATTTGAAAGGAATTTCAATATTTGACAGGGCGATCAAAATGGCGCAGCTAGCAGATGACACTACGCTGTTTTTGGAGGACAAAAATCAGTTACCAAAAGCTCTGGAATTGGTTGAACAATTTTCATGTGCTTCGGGTCTAAAACTTAATACTTCAAAATGTGAAATTATGTCAATTCATGACATGGATGATATATTCTTAGGAAGTGTCCTAGTTAAAAAAAAGTGTAAAATATTTAGGAATTCATATCACTAAAAACTCAATCAGTAGACATCATTTAAACTTTTCTGATAAAATGATAAAAACGAAACAGATCTTTAACATCTGGCTTCAGAGAGATCTTTCATTATATGGTAGAGTTCTTTTATCTAAAGTTGAAGGGCTCTCTCACTTTGTATATTCTGCTCTTTCTTTGTTTGTCAACGATAAAGCTATAAAAGGAAATTAATAAAATATTTTTGGATTTTATTTGGAAAAATAGACCGTACAAATTAAAAAGGGATGTGCTTGCTAACTCCAGAAGTGAAGGTGGCCTTGATTTTTTGGACTTCGCAGATACTGTAAACACCTTTAAAGTAAACTGGTTGAAAAGATGCCTTACAAATCCAATGTCACTGTGGTTTTTTATTCCAAATAAGATATTTGACCAACTTGGTGGCCTGTCTTTCTTACTAAGATGTAATTTCTTGCCTGGCAAGTTACTTATTTCCATATCTAACTTCCATCAGCAATGTCTTCTTTCGTGGAAATTGTGTTTTGTCCATGGTTTCTCCCCCCACAAAGTTCTTCTTTGGAATAATGCTGATATAACTGTTAGAAATAAGTCTCTTTTCCCCCCTAGATGGTTTAATAACAACTTGAACAGTATTCTATCTGTGTTTGATGATTTTGGTAATATTTTAACTTACGAACAATTTATGAATCTCCATACTTTTCCAGTCCCACCAAAGGAATATAATACTTTGATGAGAGCCATCCCAGTAGGCTTAACCCAGTTAATTAAAAGTCACCTTAAATTCAGTAAAGGCAACAGTGTTTATCCGGCTTTATGTTTGGGTGGTATCGGTATTTTAGATCGGAAATGCAATAACAGACATATCCGCAAAATATTTCAGACAAAGAGAAAGATTACTCCAAGAGGGAAATGTAAGTTTATTTTTGCACTTTTATCTATCGATAATAATTAATTTGACATGCAAATCCAGAATATTTGTTTTCTGTTCTTATTTTTATAATTGCTTTTTGTTGGAATATATTCATGTCTCGCTTCCCTGTTTCTGTATGTTTCTACAAGTTTTGTAAAAAAAAAAAAAAAGAAAAGAAATATCTCCCTTTGGAGTGGACTTTGAGATTTGTAACTTTGTAGATCTTTTTTATGCCCAAACATACACACTACACACTGACTAAAATTAAAAAAGTGAAAAAGCATAATAGGACCCCTTTAAGAGATATTTTTGAGGGAGTTAAATAATGGACTTCCATAAAAAATTTACTTCCACAAACCTTAGTAAATCATGTTCCATGATTTATTTAAATACTCTCCTTGCATAACTGTGTCTTGCCTTTTCATCACTCTTTTTTTTCCATTGTGTGTCTTTTGTTAATCTTGACAGTAGTTTTTCAGTAGTTTGCACTGGCACAAGCTGTTACATAGTCTGGCCTATGTGTCTTGCTTTGGTGAGGCTGAAGCCTTTCTTTACTATTGTGAAAGCATAATTTAAGAATGTCTCGGTTATGTACGTAACCCTCGTTCCCTGATGGAGGCAACGGAGACGTTTTGTCGTGATGACATTAGGGGTCTAACTTGGGAGCCCAATCATCTCTGACTTTAAGAGAGAACACCAATTAGAATTGGCTAGTGGATTTTGCATGCTGAACATCAGGGAAAGAGGATTACGTAGATAACAGAGATGTTCCCTATCTGTCGGTCACTACGAGTTGACATGAAGACATTAGGGGTCTATGAAAAACGCTACAACCTGATGTCGCCACAACCTAATGTCACAACTCTGTGGCACTGCAGTGTTGACAAGCCCCAGCGCAAATTCAGTGACCTTGGTACTGAAGGGGACCAAATGGTGAGTACATCGCTGATGGAGAAGGCCATGCTGCTGTTCCGTCCCAAAACATTTTTTGGAAGAGATTTCAACCTTCAGTGAAAGATTGCTTAAAATCTTCCCTATTTGTACTTTCAGCCTGGCAGAACGATGGGGAAGCGAGCCTTCAGGAAATGGTCCCTACGGAGAGCCACGGGGGGCACGGCTTTCCTGCGAGGAGCTTCACGTCACCGTCTTGGTGTTGAATCAGCACGAAACAGAGATGCTGTGGAGAACGCAGGCCAGGTTGAGCCAGGGATGGCGCTCTTGGATCACGAGAGTGGACATCGCCTTCCTGAGGGACTGCGCCTTGACTTTCATTGCCCAGAGGGCGAAGTCAGTCACCGTGCGCAGCTCCTGCATCAACCTCGGGTCGGTACTAACCTCGTGCATTTGTTTCAGTGCCTTGGATTGGTGTACTTGCAGGATAGCCATGGCATGCAATGCAGAGGCAGCTTGGCCCGCAGCACCGTAAGCTTTGGCAGTGAGAGCCGCCAACAGCTTACAGGCCTTAGACGGGAGACGCAGACGATTCCTACAAGTGGCGGCGTTTTGCGAGCACAGGTGCACCACAACCGCTCTCTCCACCTGGGGAATGTCTACAAACCCCCTAGCTGCCCCGCCATTGAGGGTAGTGAGGACGGAAGAAGGAGACGAGCAGCTTTTGGCCATAAAAGGGGCCGTCCATGACTCCTTCACTTCATGCACCTCTGGGAGGAAAGGAACCAGAGCACAACGTGGTTGTGAGCCGTGCTCTGCGCCGAGAAACCAATCGTCCAGCCGCGAGTGCTCAGAGCTGAGAGGTGTAGTCACCTCCAGCCCAATGCTCACGGCTGCCCGGGCAATCATGGTCGTCAGCTCTGGGTCTGATTCGGCAGTGGCGACAACACCCGAGGGGGGAAGCCCCACCGAATCTTCATCCTCAGAGGCTGATAGCCCATCCCCAGATGCTGCGATTGACATCTGATCCTCCGGCGGCACACCAAATGATACGCCGGGACCGCCGTGAGACAGCCCAGCAGAATCACTCGGCAGCCGCACAGGACATGTGCTGCGGGAGGAGTGAGACGTCTGTAGGGTGTGGCCCGACGGAGAAGCTCTCACTGTCACCCTCAGATCTCCCAGAGCACTAGCTGGCGGTGCTGTGCTCATGGCAGAAAAACCGAGATGGGTCGTGACAGAGGGGTCTCCTCCACTCCCCTTGAGGAAGGAGAGATGCGATTGCAGCGATGCCATGGACATGCGCTGACAGTAGAGACATGATCCATCCACGAACGTTGCTTCAGCGTGCTGAATGCCCAGACACTGAAGACAACGATCGTGGCCATTGACAGAGGACAGGAAACGACCGCAATCAAGAGGACACGGACAAAGCGAGATCTTTAAAAAGACGCGAATCGTCCGTGATTTGCTCTTTTAGGGAAACTGCTCTTTTAGTTGAAGCAGGATAGCCCATGGCATGCAATGCAGAGGCAGCTTGGCCCGCAGCACCGTAAGCTTTGGCAGTGAGAGCCGCCGACAGCTTACAGGCCTTAGTTGAAGCACCCAGGGGAATCACTGACTCTCAGGGACACCGCTGTTTGTGCAGTACCGCCAACCAGGAACAGCCCTCTCTCCAATACAAAGATGAAATGGCTTTGCAGTTACGCGTGGCATAAACTACTCGGCTCTGAAGCAAAAATCTGAATGAGTGGATGCACGCAGTTGCATTATATACCCGTAGGCATGGGGAGTGGCTCAGCATGCAAAATCCACTAGCCAATTCTCATTGGCGTTTTCTCTTAAACTCAGAGATGACTGGGCTCCCAAATTAGAACCCTAATGTCGTGACGACATAACTCGTAGTGACCGACAGATAGGGAACTAACAACAGAGGCTTATGCTGCTATTTAGTGTTAATTGGAGTAACAAGGTAGTGTATGTGTAAGTGTGTGCGAGAGAGAGAGAGAGAGAGAGAGAGATAGAGAGAGAGAGAGAGAGAGATGTAGAGAAAGCAAGAAACGAGAGAGTGTGTGAGAGAGCATGTGTGATTGCAGTAATGAGATTTTTCTTTTGGACCATGAAAGGGAAATCTGAAATTATTCTCTTTTATAAAAAGAGTGGCACCCTCTGCCGCCACCCGTCCCGGTCTCTCTGGCTCGAGCAGAGGACCGCCGGCTGGCGCTCTGGGAGATCTGAGGTTTACGATAAGAGCTTCTCCACCAGGCACGCCCCTATGGACCTCTTATGCCTCATGCAGCGAGAGTTCCGTTTGGTTCCCGAGTGATTCTGCTGGCCCGTCTCGTGCGGCTAAGAGCGTTTCACTCGGTGCACCCCCAGAAGATCAGATGTCGATAGAAGCATCGGGGGATGAAAGATTCGGTGGGGCTGCCCCCCTCGGGTGTTGTCGCCTCTGCCAAATCGGACCCAGAGCTGACGGCCATGCTTGCCCGGGCAGCCGTGAGTATCGGGCTGGAGGTCAACAGACCACCTAGTCCCGAGCCCTTGCGGCTGGATGATTGATTTCTCGGAGCGGGACGTGGCTCACAACCGCGTTGTGCTCCGGTGCCTTTCTTCCCGGAGGTGCATGAGGAGCTGACAAAGTCGTGGATGGCCCCTTTTATGGCAAGAAGCCGCTCGTCTCCCTCCTCCGTCCTCACTACCCTCGATGGCGGGGCAGCCAGGGGGTACGCTGACATTCCCCAGGTGGAGAGAGCGGCTGCAGTGCACTTGTGCCCGCAAAACGCCGCCACCTGGAGGAATCATCCACGCATCCCATCCAAAGCCTGTAAGCTGACAGCCGCTCTCGCGGCCAAGGCTTGCAGTGCTGCGGGCCAGGCTGCCTCTGCCCTGCATGCCATGGTCATCCTGCAAGTTCACCAGGCCAAGGTACTCAAAGCAATGCATGAGGGTAATTCCGACCCAAGGTTGATGCAGGAGCTGCGCTCGGCGACTGACTTCGCCCTACGGGTGACACTTTTCACGGCGTGGTCCCTCGGGAAGGCGATGTCCACGCTGGTGGTCCAAGAGCGCCATCTCTGGCTCAATCTGGCAGAGATGAGAGATGACGACAAAGTACGTTTTGATGCTCCTGTCTCCCAGGTTGGGCTGTTCGGCGACACTGTCGAGGACTTTGCCCAGCAGTTCTCTGCAGTACAGAAGCTGACCGAGGCCATCCAGCACATCCTGCCCCCGGCATGAGACACCAGCCACCGCTCCGCCGCGGGCCAAGCCTCAGCCAGCTCGTCACTGTGGGCGCCCTCCTGCGTCCTCCAGAGCCGCTCCGCCCTGTGCTGAAACTACACCAAGGCCAGCGCGTCGAGCCTCTCGCAGGAGTGCAGCGCCCCCCGTGTCCCAGCCGGCCACTAAGTCGTCTAAGAAGTCGATGAAGCGGCCCTGACACGAGCAACCCAGAGATGTGGGAAGCTGCTCTTTCTCAGGAGGCGGTGGAGACAGCGCCGCTCCTTCCCCCGGAGGAGAATCTTCAATTCTTGTTTGTTTCTGTTCCTCCCACATTTTCAAGAAAGAGCCATTTCCTTTTCCTCCAGGTTCTCAGACCAGGTTTTCCTCCAGATGCCTCCCTTTGCCAGCAGCCAAGAAGCTGCAGTTGGGAGACGCGTTGCCTCTCCACACAGCTCTGGCCAGTCCCTCCGGGGACACGGGGAGTTCTGCTGTGATCAGTCAGAATGCGATGCCTTCTGGCCTATCCAGCTCGACTCCCCTCCGCTGCACCACTGCGGGTGCATCGATTGTTCCTTTGGGGCCACTCGTACGGAGTTTGGGCGTGTGGCTTGCGCTGCCCAACCTGTCCCGTTGGCTCATTCGCACAATCCGACTTGGCTATGCGATTCAGTTCGCCAGGCGACCTCCCAGGTTCAGCGGCATTCTCGAGACTTCGGTGGCAGTCTGAGACGCCATCGTGTCACCATCACACCGACGTGTCGCCGCCTATTCAGCCCCTGGTCGGACCTTGCTTTTCTAGGGGCCGGGGTGCCCTTAGGACAAGTGTCCCGGCATGTCGTTGTCACGATGGATGCCCCTAGACGGTGGTACCACTGAAACACTTTCAGAGGCTCCTGGGGCATATGGCATCCGCAGCCACGCCGCTCGGATTGCTCCATATGAGACCACTTCAGCACTAGCAGCACTGGCCGAGTCCCGAGGTGGGCATGGCGCCGCGGTACACATCGTGTCACCATCACACCGACGTGTCGCCGCCTATTCAGCCCCTGGTCGGACCTTGCTTTTCTAGGGGCCGGGGTGCCCTTAGGACAAGTGTCCCGGCATGTCGTTGTCACGATGGATGCCCCTAGTACGGACTGGGGTGCTACATGCAATGGGCAGGCAGCCTCGGGGCTCTGGACCGGGCCCCGACTGCTTTGGCACATCAATTGCCTAGAGCTGTTGGCAGTGCATCTGGCCTTGCGGCAGTTCCGGCCACTGCTGCAAGACAAGCACGTGTTGGTCCACACGGACAAAACTGCGGCGGTTTCGTACATCAACCGGCAGGGAGGTCTACGATCACGTTGCATGTCACAGCTCGCCCGGCATCTCCTCCTCTGGAGTCAGACGTGGTTCAAATCGCTGCGCGCCGTCAACATTCCGGGGGAGCTCAATCGTACAGCTGATGCCCTCTCACGACAGCTCACGTTCCCCGGAGAATGGCGACTCCATCCCGAGACGATCCAGCTGATCTGGAGTCGATTCGGGGAAGCCCAGTTGGACCTGTTTGCTTCCCGCGAGTCCTCCCACTGCCAGCTGTACTACTCCCTGACCGAGGCCCCCCTCGGCATGGACACACTGGCACATAGCTGGCCTCGGGCTCTTCGCAAGTATGCGTTTACCCCAGTGAGCCTTCTCGCACAGACACTGTGCAAGGTCAGGGAAGACGAGGAGCAGGTCTTAATGGTTGTGCCTCTCTGGCCCACCAGGACCTGGTTTCCAGAACTCATGCTCCTTGCAACAGCCCCTCCCTGGCGCATCCCCCTGAGACAAGATCTCCTCTTTTAGGGGCTCGGCACCAATTGGCACCCTCGTCCAGACCTTTGGAACCTCCATGTGTGGCTCCTGGATGGGACGCAGCAGACCTAGCTGATCTGTCACCTGCGGTGGTTAACACGATCACTCAGGCTAGAGCTCCCTCTACGAGGCAAGCCTATGCTCTGAAATGGAGTCTGTTCGTGAACTGGTGTTCTTCTCGCCGAGAAGACCCCCGAAGATGCACGATTGGAGTAGTGCTTTCTTTCCTGCAAGAAAAGTTGGAGTGTAGGCTGTCACCCTCCACCTTGAAAGTGTATGTGGCTGCTATAGCTTAAGTTCCTGTCTGCTAAGACAGCGCTCCTGACCGCGCTCACTTCCATCAAGAGGGTCGGGGACCTCCAAGCATTTTGTGAGCAAAGAGTGCCCTGTGTTCGGGCCGGCCTACTCTCACGTTGTCCTAAGACCCCGGCCTGGATACGTGCCCAAGGTTCCCACCACTCCCTTCCGAGATCAGGTGGTGAACCTGAACCTCGGAGGAGGCAGATCCAGCCCTTGCATTGCTGTGTCCCGTAAGAGCACTGCGCATATACGTGGACTGCACCCAGAGCTTTAGAAGCTCTGAGCAGCTCTTTGTCTGCTACAGAGGTCAGCAGAAAGGGAAGGCTGTCTCCAAGCAGAGGTTGGCCCACTGGATAGTGGATGCCATCGCCTTGGCGTACCAATCCCAAGGCGTGCCGTGCCCCCTGGGGGTGAGGGCTCACTCCACACGGAGTGTTGCCTCCTCCTATTCGTGGGCGCACGGCGCCTCTCTGGCAGACATCTGTAGAGCTGCAGGCTGGGCGATACAGAACACCTTCACGAGATTCTACAGTCTCCGCGTTGAGCCAGTTTCTTGCCATGTGTTGGGTAACAGGTAATCGGCAGGAAGAACTGGCCGGTGTCACGCTTGTTGTGCCATTCCCCCTCACCCGGGGATGCGAGCGCTTTTCTCCTCCTCCAGTAAGTTCCACGGATGGCGAACCCTGGCGGAGTATCCTCCAGCACCCCCGGCAGTCAGACTTGGCGGAGCTGACTCTCCGGTCAGCCCCTGTACTGGGCTAGGTGTCCATATGGCTTGATTCCCTGTGGGCAATCCAATATGTGTATTCTTCCATGGTAAGGTTTCCTTCTCGGTAAACCTGTGTCTTCCCTTTGACAGAGTGTTCTGTCAGTCTCTGCTGGCAGTTGTTCCATCCCTACTCTTAGGTAGGACCTGCCCCAGAGACCCATTCCATATGTAGTACTGCCCCAGGCATGGGTCAGTACATATGAGAATCTCCACATGTTACCTCCCTATGTGTAGGTGTGGCCTCCGTAGTGCCCTTCTCCGGAAGGCTCGCTTCCCCATCTTTTCTGCCTAAGCTGTAAACTACAAATCGGATCCACATGTTACCTCCCTATGTGTAGGTGTGGCCTCCGTAGTGCCCTTCTCCGGAAGGCTCGCTTCCCCATCTTTTCTGCCTAAGCTGTAAACTACAAATCGGAAAGACTTGAAGCAAATCTTTCGTTGAAGGTCGAAATCCCTTCTGTTAAGAAATTTCTGTGGGAAAAGGAACAGCGGCTTGGCTATCTCCAGCAGAGTTGTGTTCACCTGTGGTCCCTGCGGGTACCAAGGTCAGCGAATTTGCGTTGGGGGCGGTGGGAAGGTTACAACCTTTGCGTAGCGTTTGTCTGACACGCGGCCGCTTGCCAACATTGGCTACGTCATGGGGTTGTGACGGGGTTCAGGTTGTGGCGCTTTCCAGGGCCCCATAATGTCGATCACGACATAACTTGTAGTGACCGATAGATAGGGAACGTCTCGGTTATGTACGTAACCCTCGTTCCCTGATGGAGGAAACGGAGACGTTATGTCCCCTTGCCACAACCTCGAACCATCAGCTCCCAAGTGAATCCCCATAATGTCGATCACGACATAACGTCTCCGTTACCTCCGTTACCGCTACCTTACGTATGTAACCGAGACGTTCTCTAAGAAGAAAAATAAAAGCTAAACTTCAGATTAGATTAGTAACATACCTATTTAAAAAAAAATATTAATAAATGAATAAATAAATATTCTTTTTATAGCAAAAAGTGACAGATGATAAGAACATTACTGATGGACTTCATTTTTATTATTTTATTTTATTATTAATTGTTTTTCCTATCGATTTTTCTGCATGGATATTCTCTTTATATACATGAATAGCCAAACGTGATGTCCGGCCTAGGAAAACTGACATCTTTGCCCTGGGCTTTACTCAAAAATGTAATTAAAATTGTATCGTATCATTGGTATCATTATTATCAGATCAGTACAATTATTTTCTTAACTTTGAAAATATCAGAACAGCATGCATTACTTTTATGACTTGTAGTCTTATCATTTGATTAGATATTAACTTTTAAGTCTACCTAAAAATAGGCAAGACAGACAACACTAATTGTGTTGTATAGCCACTACTGTATAGACTCTACTTCTGTATAGCCTGTATAGCCACATAACGTGGCTACAAAAAGTCTCGACTACAAAAAACAAAACAAAAAAACAATGTTAATATACAATGTGCATGAAAAACACCTAAAATCAATGCCTTCCCAATTTCTTTATCTTGTAGGGCGGTTCTGAGTGTTATGTTGTGTGATTGTGAAAGTATCTTCATGTAAAGTTAACCACAACTGATCTTAATTTACTTATAAATTGAAAACCACTATTCTATAAACCCATATGAAATTGACATAACAGAATGTTGCTATTCAACCCAAATAACAATTTTGAAAAGATTTCACACACCTCTGAATTTTTGTATTAGCATTCATGATCAGAACAATTTAATGATATGTCAGCTGATACATATTGTCAGACACATTATTTTGTGAATTTGTTAACTGTATGGATTTTGCAGATTAAACTTTTATAATGTTTTTATAATTAATCTCCCATGTTTGCTTCTAGCAGGACATAAGTGCATCACTTACCTTTCAGTGCAAAACTAGTTTCTGTTTTGTCATGCCCATATGCCGTCCTCATCATCCTAAAACAAACACACATCACATTACTATAGAACTACACAGTTCCTCATTCAAGTTATTGAATTAATTCTTTATGGATCCCACATTGTGCACAAGAGTATTGCCAGAAACAACCGCAATGAAGCACAACATTTTCTAAAATGACATTCTATGGCATAGAGTTAAGAGCCGTTTTACTGGAATTGTTGGAATAAACATGTCTATTAGAAGGGATTGTCCACATACTTTTTGTCATATAGTACAAATAATTTAAAATCATCTATCATGGCACCACAGAACTCTTTGAGCTATTTTTATCACTATTTCTTTGAAAGCTTTTAGAAGACTATTAGAAGTTTCTTAATGGAGTCACTATAACCTGACAAAAAATACTTTGTTTAAAAATGTGTGTGTGTGTGTTTACACAAGTACAACACAGACAATATCTTGTGAGTAGGCTTGGGTGTTTTTGTGTGTGGGTGTGTGTGTGTGTGTGTGTGTGCACACATTTGTATAATGACATGGGTATGACACAGGTATTACAATATGAAGGTGGTTTATGAGGACACTATCTGTGTCCCCGTAATTCAAAAGGATTAAAAAACATACTAAATGGTGTTTTTTTTTGTTTTTTTTTGAAAATCTAAAAATGCACAAAGTTTTTTGTGAGGGGTAGGTTTAGGGGTAGGGTTGGTGTAGGGCAATACAAAATACAGTTTGTACAGTATAAAAACCATTACGCCAATGGAGAGTCCCCGTAAACCACCAATACCAACATGTATGTGTGTGTGTGTGTGTGTTTGTTTGTTTGTTTAGGTCAGTGACCTGCTCTGGTGGGGGGGAGATCAGTTCACGCTGCTGTCCATGATGCGAATGATGAGAATACTGTGGATGAATGTGTCCATCTTCATAATGTTCTGCCACGTGCTTCATCCTACTGTGTGCCTGATGAAGAGTATACAAATATCATATTAAAACCCTTGTCTCTATAGAATTAAACATGGGTAAAAGTGATAACAAAATACAATTTTACCCAATTCTTCTCTCTCTCTCTCTCTCTCTCTTTTATGAAGTAATACAAAACAGTACAGATCACATTTTAACATTTGACACTCTCTGTTTGTTCAAAATTCTAATTGGCTGGAGTAACATTGGATGAATTCCACCATTTTTTGCATTTATGTGCATGTTTTCCAGTGAGGAATAGAATCCCACTCAGAGAATCCCACTTTCATATACATATACTGTATATATTTATTGGAAATGGCTTAAACAATATTTTTCATACTTTTTCAATGAACCATAAACAGTTATTGCACATGCACTTGTGGATGTTATGACAAACCAGCACAGAAGCAAGGATTGAACCCAGATGAAGGAGTTTACAGAGACTGAGAACAAATGTAAGTATACAAAGGGTGAGCATGCAGCTCGCACACAACAGTATAGAGCAAATACAATAGAGGTCCAACAGTGGAAGCATAGAAATAAGATTCACAGGTAAGTATATCAAGTAATCAATGAAGGAATATATCAAAATAGTTTTTTCCCCATTCACCTTAATATACAAGAGATCAACAAGGTAAGTTTCAAAACACAGGGAAGGTTAAAGCTCTCACAAATCATGGTAGTCCAAAGCACGACGATGAAGATAAAGCTACTAAATAGTTTTAATAGTACAGATTCACAGAACAAACTCAAAAAAGGCAGGCAGGCAAAGTAGAACAACTACGTAACACTGACGATACCGAACAAATGAGGATTTAAACAGAGGAACTAAAATATACAGGTTGATGAGGTGAACACAGGATACTACGATCAAATCAAAAAACATAGCAACACATCAGACACACAGACAGGAAATGAACACAAGGACAGAAAACCAAACTAAACTGAATATCATTGTGACAAAGCCTGATAGTGTCACGAATCCTGTCCATGGACTTCCGTCCGATCGCCACCAGAGGTCACTCATCCATCATATTGACTCTCTCACTACACAGACTGTTACACATCACCACGGACTACATTTCCCATCATCCATTGCACTGATTGCACACAGCTGTAACCAACCACACACCCTACATAAGCCATGGACTTCCTCTCTCTCACTGCCGAGTATTGTTTAGCGCATATCACTCTTCTAGCGATAGCTGCATTACGGAGCCATTCCTAGTTCCCGGTCCTAGTTCCCAGTTCTAGTTCTAGTTCTAGTCTTAGTCTAGCCACTTCGTGTTGCCCACTGGATACTGTTCGCCGATCAAAGACCCATGCTAGCCCTAGGAATATCCTTTGTCTTGCCTGTGATTTACCCGTGTTATCTGACCCTTGCCTGTTTATTGACCACGCCTTTGTAAACAAAGCCTTGCACATGGATCCGCACGTCTCACGTCTCGTTTGCCCCGTAACAGAATACACTCGGCCACATAAGGATCCAGCGGCTTCTCGGATGGACATTGGCAAGGTATGGATATGGCAAGAATATTGTTAGCCCTTAGACAGGGCACACGATCGCTGGAAGGCTATATTCAAGAGTATTTAGCCATCGCTCATTATTCAGATCTGCCGGACTGTGTACTGTTAGATTTTTTTGTGAGGGTATCAATGAACCTCTAAAGACACGATTACTCCATGAGGGTCCCCGTTCTTCTCTAAGTCAATTTATGGATTATGCTTTGTTGACTGTTGGTTCATTGTTCACTGTGGGTGTCGCGGAGGAACGTGACCCCGCACTCACTCGTGTAATGGCGGCCGCACTAGAGCACGCTCACAAAATGGCGGCGACAGCGGAGCCTGATCGCAAAATGGCGGACACAACAGCGCCCCGTTATATCACAGCTGCCAATCCTGAATCAAGTCAA
>NW_015664993.1:168528-177152 GCF_001515625.1 Sinocyclocheilus rhinocerous | reverse complement strand
TCACCACGGACTACATTTCCCATCATCCATTGCACTGATTGCACACAGCTGTAACCAACCACACACCCTACATAAGCCATGGACTTCCTCTCTCTCACTGCCGAGTATTGTTTAGCGCATATCACTCTTCTAGCGATAGCTGCATTACGGAGCCATTCCTAGTTCCCGGTCCTAGTTCCCAGTTCTAGTTCTAGTTCTAGTCTTAGTCTAGCCACTTCGTGTTGCCCACTGGATACTGTTCGCCGATCAAAGACCCATGCTAGCCCTAGGAATATCCTTTGTCTTGCCTGTGATTTACCCGTGTTATCTGACCCTTGCCTGTTTATTGACCACGCCTTTGTAAACAAAGCCTTGCACATGGATCCGCACGTCTCACGTCTCGTTTGCCCCGTAACAGAATACACTCGGCCACATAAGGATCCAGCGGCTTCTCGGATGGACATTGGCCAGGTATGGATACGGCAAGAATATTGTTAGCCCTTAGACAGGGCACACGATCGCTGGAAGGCTATATTCAAGAGTATTTAGCCATCGCTCATTATTCAGATCTGCCGGACTGTGTACTGTTAGATTTTTTTGTGAGGGTATCAATGAACCTCTAAAGACACGATTACTCCATGAGGGTCCCCGTTCTTCTCTAAGTCAATTTATGGATTATGCTTTGATAGAATATTCATACTGACAAACCTAGTGACTTTTTTGGATAAACTTTTAGCTATGGTTCAGTTGGAAGATTTCGCCAGTGCTGTCCCGTGAACGCGAGGTCTGACTTTCCCGGAGAAGTGTCACCTCTCTCGGCGTCTGTTCTGTGCAGTGAGCGGCAGAGAAGCAGCGCATTCAGTTGGCCGCACCGCAGCCGACTCGTCAATAAATGAGTACAAAACAGCGTTTCCAAGCACCTGTCGCTTACTGATTGTTTGGAATTATAAATATGAGCGTAGTTCGTCTGTTAATATCACATGCACTTTTTTGTTTGTTGTTTTTTTTAGTTTGTTACTCAGACGCAGGCAGTGCGCTGCATGAGACAAAAAAGTAATATAGCCAAAACAACCGCATAGCCGCTCTTTAGTGTAGATGCATGTTGAATTATCAGATGATGCCGCGATTATAAATGAGAGTGAATCCTGGTTAACATGTATTAAAAGGGGTCATGTTTAGTCTCTATTTAGTGTGGTATACATTATTAGTAATGGGGATCGCTTTATGGTGTATTTGGGCTGCATACACCACCACTGAAACTTTAGAAACGGCGGCGGCCACTGTGATGTCTCCAGAGGTGGCGGCCCATGCTGCAGAACCTCCCGAGGCGGCGGTGCTCGCTTCAGCTCCTTG
This sequence comes from Sinocyclocheilus rhinocerous, assembly GCF_001515625.1. Classification (NCBI taxonomy): domain Eukaryota; kingdom Metazoa; phylum Chordata; class Actinopteri; order Cypriniformes; family Cyprinidae; genus Sinocyclocheilus; species Sinocyclocheilus rhinocerous. Next base: position 175,820 of record NW_015664993.1, on the reverse strand, counting down.
GCCGGTGGTGGCGCCCAGCAATACACGTTCAACCTGTCATGTCTTATTGTGAAATTAGCCAATTTTGTTTAAATGAAAGGTTGCAAAAATAAGTAAGTCCTTAATTAAATTCAACAATGTAAAAATATTCTAGTACTTAATATGTCCTCCATTACTTTCAGTACTCTGACTCTTCTTGGCATTAAGTGTACCACAGAATTTCACTGTGGGAATCAGGCACTTCCCACTGAACTGCACTTCTCTATATCAACCCCATACTTTTTGGATGCTTTTAGATCCAAAATGTTTGACTTGGTCTCATGAGATCAGAGTAGTAATTGTGGGCCTTGGAAAAAGTTTAATGAGGATATAATGAGAATATATACTCCACGTTTAATGATTATATAATGAGTATATAATGAGAATAAATTAGTTTATTGTGCTTTGGCTACAGTACAGTAGTTTGCTCCGGTGTGGACAACAACCATGCATTTCACTTCTTCATGTTGCATCTTTTTGTTTTGTTTTTCTACTACCTTGTGCAGAAATTTGAAGTTGTGCCGTAATACACAGTAGAAAGATAATATATAGGACTGTTGCAAGAATACCTCTCTGCCTCACACCTGTTCCTACTGTGAAGGGGGCAGATTCCACTCCACCTAGGGTAACTTTGACAATCATTCTATCATGAAATTGCAACAATGTAGAAATCAACTTTGCAAGATATCCAAACTACATGAGAACTTAAAAAAAACAAAACATAATGTACAGTGTCAAAGGCCTTGGAAAGGCCCACAAAAACAATGAACAGCTTCTTGTGTTCACAACATTTCTCCTCCACCTGGTGTGAGGTGAATGTCTTTTCAACTGTGCTTTAACCTGCTCTGAATCCACATTGTGATTCTGGAGATGCAGAGAGGATGAAGATAGATGCTGTTTTCACAGATGGACCTGTCACCCTTGTGTCTGTAATTTATAATAATACTTGCTTCTCTCCATTGTTGGCTCCATTTTGTTCTCCCCATTGTTTTTGCTGCCACACAAGGCTGATGAACTGGAGAATTTATCTTTCTTTCAGAATCTCAGTAGGGCTCTTGTATGTCTTGAGACTTGGTTATCCACCATTGCTTCTGCAGCTGTAAGGCATACAAATTATTAGGATTTTTAAGGTAGGCTTGCGTATAGTTGAGGAGGGCAGAGATGTGTGTGAATTTTTCACTGAACTAATCAACAGTGTGTTAATAGTTGTTATATGTCTCTTTTTCCTGATGTCTTGCACCTACTCTTGTGTTACAATAACCCAGCAGAAAGATTTTGTCACTTTCATGAACCTTCCTTAGGGTCTCATCCAATGTCTCTGTGAATATATTCTTCACCTATTCTACTGACGAAAGGGTAGGTGCGTAAGCACTAAAAACTGTGGCAGGCTGCTTTCCAGCAGTGAGAATGCAGAATGTCATTAACATTTCACTGATGCCAGTTGGTGTCTCAGTGAGCTTGGGACGATACAGTTTTTGACAGCCCATCTGACATCCAATCCAATTATAGATGTGTTAGAGCACTCACCTTCTTCCTTGAGTTTCTAGATCCTTCCCCAAATGAGGTGAGCAGTAAGGATCCTTTATAAGACTGCTCAGACACAGGGGTCCACGGGGAGCAAGTACCACTCAAGTGGCTTCCAGATCATTCAGTTCTGTCCATCACCAAACACTCCTTTGCCAGTGGTTTTTGATGCAAATAATATAGAAGGAACTCCACAAATGGTAACAGATATCCATGCATAGATAACCAGCACCACTGCTTCACCTGATGGCAGATGTTCCTACAGTCCTGCCAAGCCAAGTGGTTCCAGTAACCCCAAGCCCAGTAGTCACAGCACTACCTAGTTCAGTGGTCTCTACACATCTGGGTCAGGTGAACCCAGACTTATTACCTCTGACGTCTGCACTTTGGGCCACACACGCTTCTGCTTCTCCATTGTTGCACTCTCTGGATATCCTGCGACCTCTGTTATACCTGTTATACCTGTTGGCCAAGGAGGCCAACCTAAGTTCCCTTGCCTCGGCCACAGAGGCAGTGCCTAGTCCCCTCGTCCCAGCCACGAAGGCCATCCCTAGCTCCATTATCCTGACCATGGGTAACACTTTTGAATCCTTTGTTTGTTGTCTTGTCTCACTAGGTTTGCTGTGGCCTTCACTCCAGATGCCCATCTCTCAGCTGGCCCTCCTGATACTTTAAGCTCTGACGGCCCACCAGACGCAACCAGCTCTGCCGGTCCTCCAAATTCCAAAAACCAGCTCTGCCGGTCCTCCGAGGTGCTCTCCGATCAGCCGGCCTGCCAAAAGCTCCACACTCAGCCAGCACCTCAGAAGTCAACGTGTCATCTGGCCTTCCAGATGTCTGCCCATAGGCCATCAGCACTCCAGACATCCACCTGAGAACCAGCCTTACAGATGTCAGGCAATCAGCAGGCACTCCAGATGTCCTCTTGTTTGCCAGTATTCCTAGAGTTCTCTACGCCAGTTGTTCTCAAACTTTTTCAGCAGGAGGCCCCCTTGTGTAGGGTGAATCCTTTTGTGGTTATAAGGTTTCAGCGCTTCACGGATAAAATCTTCAAGCATAGTTTGCACTGTGGTCTGCCATCACTATATTCCATAAAGCCATATTTTATAGTTTAGTTTTTTTTTTTCATACTAGGCTCTTCTGTATTAACCTTCCCAGCTAAGACACTGCATCCTCTATCTAAAAACGTTTCCATTTTAAAGAGTCTTAGCATTTATCAGGGTGTTCATGGCTAACCGGTCTGTGCACTAGTACGTCAACTGAGTTTTTGGTGACGTTTCAGCGTAGTGTGCTGCATATTATTGATATTACTTTATTATTTTTTTCAATATTTCTATTTTTATTTACAAGATAATTTACATAGGTTGACAATCCTGACTTATATACAGGTAAAACATTTTTTTTTTATAATTTTCTAATTTATAATCTAGAATTTCAATGCGTCCTCCCTATTTATCAGGGTGTTCATGGCTAACCGGTCTGTGCACTAGTACGTCAACTGAGTTTTTGGTGACGTTTCAGCGTAGTGTGCTGCATATTATTGATATTACTTTATTATTTTTTTCAATATTTCTATTTTTTATCTACAAGATAATTTACATAGGTTGACAATCCTGACTTATATACAGGTAAAACATTTTTTTAAAATAATTTTCTAATTTATAATCTAGAATTTCAATGCGTCCTCCCTAGCGCCATCTGGTGGACCCCAGTTTTAGAACCACTGCTATAAGCCATTGAACTCCAGTGGTCTCCGATGCAACCCGGGGGCCCATCTGCTCTGCTGGTCTTCTGCTCCACCCTGGGGGTATTCAGTCCCATCTGGTCTGCTGTGGTGGTCTTCTGCTCTGCAGTGGGAGTCTTCAGTCTCATATGCTCGGCTGTGGTGGTCTTCTTCTCTGCCATTGGGTTCTTCTGCTCCACCTTCTGGCTGGCTTCCTTCCTTGCTGGCACCATCCTGGCTCTCGATTTCCCCTCAGTGTCCAGGCTTGCCACACGGGCCTGGCCATCCATCTTTTTCTCATATTCAGTCTTAGCTCCTTGAACATGGGAACATTTGTTAGATCACACCTGTAATCTCATCCGCGTCTTTTTCATGGGCATCCGTGGCAATTTCCTTATCCATTGTGGTATTCACTTCATACATATATTACTTGTCTATTTTTTATTTTAAAAAATCATTTTATTACACTTGTGCCTTCCTTGTGTTGATAATACAGTAATGGCGCTTTTCCACTGCATGGTACGGCACGGTACGGCTCGGTACGGTTCACTTTTGGGGGGTTTTCCCCTGGGTACAGTACCTGGTACTTTTTTTAGTACCACCTTGGTTGGGGTTCCAAGTGAACCGTACCGTTACCAAAACGTGACGTATAAACTCTGCTGATCACGGATTGGCCGGAGAGAATCGTCACTACCTGCGTCACTGAACTTGCGACACAAACACAAAAGAACCACTAGATTTAAATCAGCACAGCCAGCGAAGGATTGAAGCAACTGTTTTGAATGAGCTCACCTTTTTTTAACAACCAAAAAGTTTTGTTGTCTGTTGCGGAAGAACAGACGTTCCACTAAAACGACATGGGAATAACCCCGCCAACTCTAAAGCGGTACTGAACTGCAGTGGAAACGCAAACCGTGCCGTGCCGTACTGAGCCGTACCGAGCCGAGTCGTACCACGCAGTGGAAAAGTGCCATAAGAGTCTCAGAAATTCTCCTTAATTGTTCTTTTATTGTTAAGGTGAAATGCCTTAGCTGGTACCCCAAGGTGAAAGGGGAGAGGGGTCATCCAACATTTTCACACTTAAGTGACGTGACCAAAACTCACAATATTAGGTTGGTGCCAGCTGTGAGAACCATTACACATAAAAGCTTGAATTTAGAAAGGTTGAAAGGTTTTAAGCGAATCATAAGGAACCCATCAAAATATATCTTAAAATCTGTTTTTAGTGTTTAGTTTAAGTTTTTAGCTGTTTTAGCCTATTTTAGCTGATGGGAGCAGATCAACTGATTTGTCTTATTCATAAAATTGTTATTTTTTAAAAATATTAGCCATCCTGGTATTTTAGAGGCAATGATCCGTGTATATGTGTGTAAATGTGTGTTTTGCCTATTCCTGGTTGTTGTGTAATACTGACAAAGAATACTCTTTAATTCTGCATGTGTATACGATAGTGACAGTCCAGTTGTTACACAACATTTATACAATAATTATATGTGTCCACAACAGCTCTCATCTGTGTCTTTTTCTCACTGAAGAATTATTGACTCATGGGGAGTGTTAAACAGATAATGGCTACTTCCCTGAAATACAAGGTACATTCCATGTTATTAGTTTTATGCTTTCATCTATGCATTATGTTGTGAGTGTAAGCAAGCACTGTTACACACACTGATTGGATTCACATTAAAACCATAAAATCACATGGAGAAAATCATTAACTGGCCTGCTGTTTTTGGTGATTCATAAACCTCTCCTTCTCTCTTCTCAAGGTCATCACGTCCTCAGGGGTCGACATGTTTCTCATGGGAGAATGTTCTAGTAGATTGATGCAGCCATCTTTTTCACTGACAGCAGCCAGCAGAGCCTGTTGTCTGATGGGAAGGTAAGAGAAGGGGGATGGTTACGACCTACGGTAAGTCATTAGTAAGTAATTTATTAGAAGCAGACAAAAACATAAAATACAGTAAACACACACATACACACATAATGAAGGGCACAGCAGGAGGACATACTTAGCCATCAAGAGCATTTCGGTGATAACTCACAGTCTCCTTCTCGTTTCCTGTGATTAGAAGAATTTAGACCATATGGTGCACAATTTTGCCCAAAAGGTCAGACAGGGAATCTTAAACTGCTGCCTATCATCATTAAACTACTCAAAAAAAATAAAAAAAACTCTCTCTTTCACAAACTATAGTTTGATGCATCCACAACCACCGTAAAAACCATGAAGCCATTTTTTTCTGTGATTATGCAGGGAGTAAAGCTTATACTGTAATACAGGGGTGTCCAAACCTCTTCCTGGAGGTCCACTGTTCTGCAGATTTTAGCTCTAATCCTAATTGAGCACAGGTCTTCAGACTCAATAGAAAATTCCAGGGAAGTGTGTTGGAGCTTAATGGAACTAAACTCTGCAGGATGTTGGCCCTCCAAGAGCAGGATTGGATACCCCCTGTGTAGTACATTGTTTCCTTCACATTTTCTGGCTTTTAACTTTGTAAGATATTGGTTATATTAGTTTCTCATTTGTTCACATAGTATAGTTTTGCCATATCTTCCTATTATAGTGCATTTTTAAGGGGCTTGTTTTGGGAGCACTATTTCCTACCCAATGCGCAATAACTGCAATAACTTTATTTATTAGACCAGGTTGCTTTTTGTGATATATGGACACCAATCCCCAGTTTTAATATGGAGACGTATTCAAAGGAGTGATGAAAATGACATATTTTTGTCAAAAACCACCTCAGCAACCATATAAACATTTTTGCAAAATTAGGGATTTTTTTTTTTTTAAATTTGTCGTTTCTGATGAGATACTTCAAAATATGCATAAAAACAGAGTGATGGAAACTTAGCTATTGCCATTTTTAATTTGTTAGGGAGTTATTTAAAAACAAACTTGGTATAATACACACCCTGTAAACTGTTGTTACTCTAGCCCTGTGCAGATTGAGACACCGTCACCACCGCCCGCCCATACATGCCCGTGTTTTTTGTATAATAAAAATGTAACCTGCAATTTGAGAGACCACGTATAAGGAAGTGATTATCGGCTGGTTCCATGATCTGGATCAGTGGCCGTTTGTTTGGAGCATTCCAAGAACATACCTATGAAAAAAGTTTTTTTGCATCCATAAATTACCTCAGAGCATTAAGCACTCAAACCAGTACCGGGCTTGGAGGAGCGAGAGGGTCCGTTTGCTGCCTGGGTGTCCAGAGCCCGGTACACTGTGAACTGAGCCCAGAAGGGTTTGGCGTTGTGATGTTGGGACATAGGTTTTCCCCTCTGGGCCTCCCAGCGGAGCAGCGGAGACACGAGTGGCGTCAAGGATGTCTTTGGAGATGTTCCATTGAATGGGGCTGACTATCAGAGCTGGGGGGAGAATGGGTTCCGGTTCGGTGGGTGTGTCGGGAGAGTGCAGGGGCGATAGGGCATCGGCTTTGCAGTTGCGATTTCCGGGATGGTAAGTGATGGTGAACTGGAATCGAGTAAAGAACAATGCCCATCTGGCTTGACGTGGGTTGAGTCTTTTAACATCTCTGAGATATTGCAGATTTTTATGGTCGGTGATGACAGTGAAAGGATGGTGGGCTCCCTCCAGCCAGTGACGCCACTCCTCCAGAGCTAATTTGATGGCAAGCAGTTCCCGGTTGCCGATGTCGTAGTTCTGCTCTGCTGGGGTCAGTTTTCTGGAAAAGTAAGCACAATGATGGAGGCTGGGAGGCTCACCACAGTGCTGCAACAGCACGGCCCCGGCTCCGGTGGTGGAGGCGTCCACTTCCACCACAAAGGGAGCTTGGGGATCGGGATGACGAAGGATGGGGGCCGTGCTGAAGGCTTTCAATTCTTTTGATATTCATAGTGGCCTGCGGGAGTTATGAATGCCGTCTTCCACTCGTCGCCTTCCCGGATACGGACGAGGTTGTACGTGCTCCGCAGGTCCAACTTGGAGAAGATGCGGGCTCCACGGAGTTCCTCAAGGGGGGCTGGGACCAGGGGAAGTGGGTATGGCATCTTTACCGT
>NW_015664993.1:145349-168105 GCF_001515625.1 Sinocyclocheilus rhinocerous | reverse complement strand
GATGGACAGAGGGTATACTCTACCCTTGGGGAGTTTCATCCCAGGCAGCAGGTCGATGGCACAGTCCCATGGCCGATGAGGTGGAAGGCGGGTGGCGGCCTGCTTACTAAAGACATCCTGGAACGCCACATAGTCAGATGGGACAGTAGGTGTCTCTTGAGGTTCCGGACTTTCGACTAGGGTGTAGGCAACTTGGGCTCGGACTAGATACGCAGGTGGTTTGGGGATCTCCCTGAGACAGTTTTGCAGGCACGACTCGCTCCAGCGAGTTACCTCACCGGGTTCCCATCTGACCTCTGGAGAGTGGAGAGTGAGCCAGGGGCGTCCCAGGATGATATCGACGGTAGATCCCTCCAGCACCAGAAATGTGATGGTCTCCTCATGCAGACATCCGATCTTCAGCTTCATCGGCAGGATTCAGTAGTTGACCCGCCCACGCCCTAGCGGTTTTCCCTGAATGGTCTCGACTCGGAGCTCTTGGGCCTGACGTTGGCGGGGCAGATGGAGACGGCTTAGGATGTCTCGTGATATGAAATTGCCCGAAGAGCCCGAGTCGACAAGGGTGGAGACTGAAACAGAACAATCAGTGGTGAATAGTTGTACTGGTAACAAGGATAAAGTTGAGATTACTGGCTCGAGTTGAATAATACTCACTGCAGGGCGTGGGGACCTGACGGGGCAGGCTTTAATGAAATGGCCTGGAGCGGCGCAGTACAGGCATAGTCCAGCCGCTAGGTGGCGAGCGTGCTCAGTGCGAGTGAGTCTGGTGGAATCCATGTGCATGGGTTCTGGTACTGGGGGACTGCTGGTGGCTGCTGCAGGCTGGTGGACGGCTTCGTCAGGCTGACAGGCTGACAACCATTGGGAGATGCGTGTGGCTCTTTGCATGAAACTCTCTAACCCCATAGTATCGTCATAGATGGCCATTTGAGCGCGGATACGAGGATTCAAACCCTGCCGGTAGGCACTGAGGAGAGCGGTTTACTTGATTAGTTCATATTTTGACCAATAAAAATCTTCCACACACTCAGCTGTGCCACCAGCATAGCAAGCAGGAATGGCCATGGGACTTACAGAGGCAGATTGCGGGGTAGTGACTGGTGTGAGAGAGGCCCGCAGGGTGTTGACCAATTCCTCCAGTACCTCTGCGGGTGTGGGAACCCGGGGATCCATGGAAGTGTATGTCCTTGGTCCGGTCTTCTGTCACACTACGAGCCAGAGACACAAGATAAGGATGCAAACAAGAGGGTTTGTTGAACAATGTGGAGAGTAAGTTGATGACAGGTGAGTATGAGATGCTAGAGAGTTCTTGGGTTCTTAGCTCTGGGTAGTTTGTTGGTATCCTTTGCAGGTATCCGGAGACGATGAGAACGGGATCGTTGGAGATCAGGATCGATGGAGCTTCCAGGGGTAAGTAAACAACAGATCAGATGAAGGTAGGAGTCAGGCTAAGTTCAAGCTGGTGAACGGTAGACCGGACAGTGAGGCAGTGAGAGGAGTGCAAGGATATAGTGCGCTTAATGAGTCTCTGCAGGTGCGGGTGATCAGTATTCTGGTGATTGCGATCTGGTGTGTGTCGGGGCTGGTGACTGAGGTGACGTAGGTGACTGTGAAGGCAGAGACTCCCCGACAGTAATATATTTTTGTTCAATAATATTTGTAATTATTATTTAGAACTTTTATTTAGAATTGTATGATACTATGCAATATTTATACAATTTTTATGAACTTTTTTTTTTCCACAGTAATTTTTGACAGTGAAGCGGCAAATGTTACTTTATTTTTCAACCCTTTAACATATGCAAATCATGTCCATGATTTTTTTGTGTTCACATAGCTAATGTGATAAAAGTCACAAAGTGGTATCCCATTCTGATGAAGCAAAAAATAAATAAAAATGTAAAACTTAAATTTTTTTAGTCAGTTCTGACCAAAGAGGCCCAGAGGGTTAAGTTTCCCATATCACAACGATGTGTATAAAATAGATAGTTTTACTTCCAAATTCTGTCCTTTGAAAACTTTCACATGCCACTGTGTGAATGCTTCCAAATTCTTCTGACCACACATTAATTTAGTCCTGTCAAATAACCAATGTAGTACAAACTGTTAAAACAGTTTTTTTTATTTAATCAAAAGCATTGTTTACTATGATTATTATCAAAATATTTCATTATTTATTGAAAACAGCAAGGTTACACTTTAACATAGCACCTTTAATTCTTAGAAAACAGTAAAAGCACATTTACACCAAGAATAATACATATAAACATAACTATATCAGAAAGTATATTAGCATTCACGCCAATGCACGTGTTCTGATTATTATAAGCTTGCACTGAAGTTTTGTTGTCTGCCGCTTTAAATGCTGAGACTATATAAAGTTTGGTTAATTCGAATTGGCTGTCAATCAGCTGAAAAAAAATCAATGGTACTGAAAGTGATTCCAAATATGTAATTCCTCTGTCTCTTTATGGTTATAGTTGTGGTTTGGATTTTACTGTTCTCAAAGAATTAGAAAGATTATTAAAACTTGGTAGATATCAATCAATTCACTAATGGAGCCACTGCCTTCTCTTACATGACTTTTCAACTCTGTTCCAAAATTCTCTCCTCTCCAAAATTCACACTACATTTAAAGGTTAAATTACATTTAAAGGGGGTCTAATGCTATTTCATGCATTTTGAGTTATTTACACTGTTAAAGAGTTGCATTCTCATGCTAAACATGCCCAAAGTTTTAAAAAAATGATTTGGACATAAGGTAAGGTAACTTTATTTGTGACTTGCAGCATTATCAACAGGCATTTCATCAGACTAACAACAACATAAAACAACATGACACATCATAACCCTCTCACATAATACAAAAACAACAAGACACATCATAATCCTCTCATGATGTGTGTAAGACAGAGTATTTCTGTGCCAAATACACTCCTTCAGGGTTAGTATAAGTTTCTGAAAGTAAAATTTTTTTTTTTTTCAAGCATGGCCCTGTATGACATCATAAAGGGCAGAATTCCTTGTATAGGCACTTCTCCCGGAAGAGCACGCGACCAGAGCGTGAGCAAGAGCAGCCCATCAACATACTTCATTCGGGTCACGGAAGTCATCACAGGACTTGCTCGAGAAGAATGTTTCCAAAGAAGTGTGTTTTTGGATGTGAGGGAAAAGAGAACCTTATTTCAGCTTCCCAAAGAACCCAGCGTTAAGGGAACAGTGGATGCATTTGGTTTTTCCGGGGCAGTCACGGAGTTGCGCAAGTGTGTTTGTTTGTTCCCGTCATTTCAGTGACTAATGTTTTATAAACAAGGCCCAGGTAGACGCTGGATTTGCAAATCCTTTGATACTGAAATATAGAGCGGTCCCAGCGACAAAAGATCCTGGTCATGAGTTGGAAACTCAGGCTGTAAGTAAAACTGCATCAAATTTCTGTTTTGTTGGCATTCGGCGCGTAAGTGCTCACGACTCTTCAGCTCCGCCCACGGCACGTCTCCAGGAGCTTGGCTGTTTTCAGAGAGAAACGTAAAGCTGTATCTTACTTTTATGAATCTGATAAAACTAAAGACTCTTCTGAGATATGAAGGATGCAGTACTATTATATAGGTACTCAAGATAAGCATGAGACTGGCCGAAACTGTGTGTTATGTCCCCTTTAACAAGATTTTTTGATGCTACTGTCCCTGCCTATAATGAGTTTTTGCAGGGTAGGATGTATGTCAGGGGAGGCAGGCATTTCTCTCAGAAACTTCATCTGTTGTTGTGCAAGTTTCTTCAGAAAAAAAAGTAATTTACACACTATTACTCTGATTTGCTCATTATTAAAATACTGTTTTTATTTTTGCCTGTGTCTATTTTTGCCTTACATCATGCATTGTTGATTGTCATACTGTTATACTGTGAAATCTGGATCAAGCAATCTATCTTGTTTAGTAATATCTGGCGAATAACTTTAATTTAAACAACACAGAGACAGAACAGAGCAGGGCAGGCAGGGTAACACTGGTGGGTCATTTCATGGGACATTATTTTGATTTGCTTCTCCATAAAATTCACATCTGGAATTGCAAATAAGATGATTTGGAAATGTGGACTGTGGACTGACTTGTAGAGGCTACAACATCACAGTTGTAGTCATTTGTATGGGCCTACAAATAAACCTACAACAGTAGGTTTTCAAAGAAATGACAACCGTAACAAGACAATGTTCTCAAATTTGCATTATCACATAGCAGTAAAACAATTATCAAGAATTATCAAAAACATGCTGAACTGTGAATTTATAAAGACCTCCGCAGGAAGTTTTCCTAAAACTTGAAACTTGATATTAATATTATTTTCCACTAGAACTGATCGTGGAACGTCTCGGTTATGTATGTAACCCTCATTCCCTGAAGGAGGGAATGGAGACGTCACGTCGCTGACCAACGAATTGGGATCTCGCTTCGAGAGACCAAACTACTTCGAGTGTAACTAAACGAGCCAATGCACATTGGCATGCGATGATTGCATCCAGCTGCCGCTGATCACAGCGTGAGCATAAAAAAGGCAGCAAGTGCAACGCATACCAGGTTTTCGCTGAGGAGCCGAGCCGGTGACCCGGCCGTCAGCGGTGGTACAGCAGCCGTGACGATGGGACGTGATGTCTCCGTTCCCTCCTTCAGGGAACGAGGGTTACATACATAACCGAGACGTTCCCTTTCAGTCGGTCACTCTCGACATCACGTCGGTGACCGACGAATTGGGATCCCTACCAAAGCGCCATGGATGCTGCCCCTTCCAGTGTCCTGTGCAAGCTGCCTGCGCCCCTTTTTGGTGTAGGCCGGGGCTCGCAACAAGACGACCAGCTTTCACTGTTGTCATAGCACTACCCACTCAGTGAGATTGGATAACACTGGGAAAAATACCCGTTCCACTTGGAACAGGAACGTTGCGGAAGCCCCATCTTTCCCGAAGGAGGTTTTGGAAGCAGTTGCACATATGAGGACCGAAGAGGGGTCTTAGTGTGCGGTGCAACGCTTACCTGGTTCCACAGATTGGCAGAGGGTGCACGAGTAGGGCCTTTGTTGACGCTCTCGACCCGCCCACTGCTGGCGATGGAGGAGGATGAGTGTGGTCCGGTGTTGGTCCGTCCGCGACTCTCCGTGCCCTCCTGGGACCCAGAGATAGAGAAAACTACTCTTTTGTCGAGAATTTGGGTGCCATCGACTGTGAGGCCGACGGCGGGACAAAATGAAACAAAAGATCGCCGTATACCCCCTCGCTGCACCACCGTCAAGGGTGGTGAGGGAGGAGGAACCAGCAGGCCGGTTTCTGGCAGTAAAAGGTGCCGTCCACGACCTGTTGAGCTCCTCATGCACCTCCGGGAAGAAAGGCACCGGGTCGGGGCGCTGAGTACCAGCGCGAGCCACCCCGAGAAACCAATCATCCAACCTCGAGGGCTCGGGACGCGGTGGAGGTTTCCACTCGAGCCCTACCCTCTCGGCGGCCTGGGAAAGCATAGCCGACATCTCTGGATCCGATTCAGGCATTGCTCCTGGAGGGCGGCAGCGCAGCCAAATCTTTCTCTCCAGAGAACTCTCTCTCCGATGCAGTGATCGACATCCGGTCGTCGGGAGGAGCACCGCAGGATACCGCTGGTACGCACTTTGAAGAGGGCCCAGTGCGTTCCTTTGACAGCTCGACTGGATCTGAAGCACTAGAGGAGTGGTGGGCCCCCGAGGGTTGGTTCCCTGAGGGGTTTGCCACCACTGTTACCCTCAAACTATTGTAACTACTGTTACTGCTATTGCCGGAAGTAGTGCTCACCTGGCAGCTGCCAGAACGAACACTAGATCATTGCAGAGGCAACGTAGCCCAGCCCCCTTGGAGGTAACGAAGCCTGGTCCGCAGCTCCGAGATGGTCATCTTCCCGCAATGGGAACATGACTCATCCACGAACGCCACCTCAGCGTGTTTAATGCCCAGACACGCGAGGCAGCGATCGTGACCATCACCCGGCACCAGGTAACAACCGCATCCAGAAACGCACGGGTGAAACGGCACTTTTAAAAAGACGATCTGTCGTCTTTACAAAGACGCACCCGTGTGAGCTCTTTTAGAGAAATTGGCTCTTTCAGGGAAATGCTCTTGTATGTGCTGAGGCGCACAGGGGAGATGGCCGCTTGCAGCATGACAGGAGTAGTGCAGCCTGAAGAGCGCAACCCACTCGACACAGGAACGACCACCGCTGAAGCGCCGTCCGCCAACACAGAAAGCTTCCAAGAGCGCGTTGAACTCGTATACACTTGAAGACACTGGTTGGAGCAGAACGATGTTGTCGCTCGGCTCCAAAGAGAAAAGCTGGTATGCGTTGACCTTGCTGTCTTTTTATGCTCACACTGTGATCAGCGGCAGCTGGATGCAATCATTGCATGCCAATGTGCATTGGCTCGCTTAGTTACACTCGAAGTAGATTGGTCTCTCGAAGCGAGATCCCAATTCGTCTGTCACCGACGTGACGTCGAGAATGACCGACTGAAAGGGAACTCAAGACCTAGGGCCTTGAAACAAGGTAGAATGGTACTACAAAGACTCACCCAAAATAGCCATTAGGGGGTGCATCATTTAAGGGAAATGTGTTTTTGGGCTTCTCAAACTAAATTTTGCAGGACAGTGGCCATCCAGGACTAGAGCTGCCTCTCCCTGTGTAAAATAATCTGCTACGGTCAGTCTGTAGCATGTGCATCTCTTAAAGATCCAGAATTACAATCTGCTTCATTGTTTAATCATAACCCGATATATAAAACCAGTAGCTCACTGAAGTGCACACCAACAAGTTAAGAACAAAAGTGCATTCTGTAGAAATGTTCCTGCAGTAAGAGTGAAGTGTGTATGTCAGAGGGAAAAAAAACATACAAAATGTGCAGTACTGTTGGTCCCCAGGACGAGGATTGAAAACCAATGGTGTAGTGTGCAGTGTGCAATGCTTGTGTACCAGTAAACATATTAAATGCTATGTGAGACTAATTCCTGCATTCCTGCTTTCCCATGTCATTTTGTGAAATGCCAGAGAAATAGATTACAGATTACACTGATAAAGAGATAATGTGTGTGTGTCTTGTCATTATATGTAAGTAAATGACTGTGCATGATGCTTTGTTTGTGTGTGCGCGCATTTTTGTGACATATGAGGACACAAATTTGTATAATGACATGGGTATGACATAGGTATTACAAGGAGAAGGTGACTTACGAGGACATTACATTTACATTTAGTCATTTATTATACACACACACACACACACACACAAAGAAAAACAAGTAGATAGGAGAGAAAAAATATAAAGCTAGTGTTTTTTGAGGATTGAGTTGGGCAGGTCATTCCACCAGGAGGGAACAGTTAATGAAAAAGTCTGTGAAAGGAGTTGTGTTGCATGCTCTGAAAGAAAGGGCCTGACCTTCCTAATGTTGTATAAAGCAAATTTGCAGGACCCCGGTTTTAGCAATGTGGTCTGAGAAATTCAGCTTATCATCAATCACAACTCCAAGGTTTCTAGCTGTTTTTGAAGGAGTTATGGTTGATGAGCCTAACTGGATGGTGAAATTTTGATAAAGTGATGGGTTTGTTGAAACCACAAGCAGTTCTGTCTTAGCCAGGTTGAGTTGAAGGTGATGGTTCGTCATCCAACAAGAAATGTCTGTTAGACATGCTGAGATGCGAGCAGCTATCATCGGATCATCAGGATGGAATGAGAGGTAGAGTTGAGTGTCATCAGCATAGCAGTGATATGAAAAGCTATGTTTCTGAATGACAGAACCTAGTGATGCCATGTAGACAGAGAAGAGAAGTGGTCCAAGAACTGAGCCCTGAGGCACCCCGGAAGCTAGATGTTGCGATTTGGACACCTCACCTCTCCAAGATACCTTGAAGGACCTATCTGAGAGGTAAGACTCAAACCACTGGCGTGCGGTTCCTGAGATGCCATTTTCCTATAGGGTTGACAGTAGAATCTGGTGGTTCACCGTACCAAAAGCAGCGGACAGTAGTGTTGGTGTACTCGGACTCGTACTTGGACTCGAGTCCGGTTTTGAGTACAATTTTTTAAAGGACTCGGACTTGTCACGGACTCGGATGCATTTTTACTCGGACTTGACTCGGACTCGAGCCTTTCGGACTCGAAAAATATGTCAGAGTCCAACCGAGTCCAGGGACAGTTGAGGAAATGTCACTGACTCAATGCATTATCACAAAAGTGATATTCAGCATTTGCATGTGTTTTTAAGTCTTGTCCAGTACTTGAAAGCCAAAGGGTTTCTGTGCTCACACACCAAAAGCGCGCTCACAGAACGCGCCTCTTGTAAGTAATACTTGGAGTGTTTACATTTTGATCTTGTTGAGACATTTTTGGTCCCCATGAGGAAACAAGGTTACAAATCATACAGAAGTGTATTGAAAATCTAAAAATGGCTGTAGTTTTGTGTGAGGGGTAGGTTTAGGGTACAGAAATAGAAAATACAGTTTGTACAGTATAAAAAGTATTATGCCTATGGAATGTCCCCATAATAATAGGGATATCAGTGAGAGAGTGTATGTATACACTGCTGTTCAAAAGTTTGTGATCAGTTTTTAATGTGTGATCAAAGGGATCAGATTTTTAGTCTTTCTGTTCATCATGGCTGGATTTATTTGACATTTTATTTGACATTATTTAAAAATACAGAAAAAAAACAGTAATATTGTAAATTATTATTACCATTTAAAATACTGGTCCAATATTGATGTTAAATCAGAATATTAGAGTGATTTCTGAAGGATCATGTGACACTGAAGACTGGAGTAATGATGAAAGTTCAGCTTTGATCACAGCAATACATTATATTTTAAAGTATATTAAAATAGAAAACCATTATTTTAAATTGCAATATTTTTTTACAATATTACTGTTTGTTGTGTATTTATGATCAAATAAATGCAGCCATGATGAGCGGAAGAGACTTCTTTAAAAAAACATTAAAAATCTTACCAATCCCATATACTGTATATATATATATATATATATATATATATATATATATTTTAAATTTATGTTCCCAACATGTGAAGTACACGATCTGCATATCTGTATATATTCACACATGAATCTCTGTGAGCAATGCAAATGACTTTATTGCTAATCTTTACTCTATCAGCATTGTGGGTTTGTGGTTTCAGCAAGAAAAGATAACCACGGTATATCATTGCAATATGGAAAAAATGCTGTATATATATATATATATCAGAGTTATATATAGAGTTATATATGTATATATAGTTTAAACAACTACATTTTCCCCTAAAAAAACTACGAAAATATAAATTATAGTGGGTTTGCTCCTCCGCCATGACACTCGCCGTGAGAAATGCTGCAAATGGACTGATACAAGCGGTGAAATGGTTCCTGTGTTGATAACTAAGCCAATAGTCAGAGATGCCACTGTGTGAATGAATAGTGATTCAGTAGAAATGCTTATTATGTCTGTTGCTTTAATCTGATCTAGATGTTTTTGTTGTTTTGTGTAAAATGGCTTGATAGTATAAATGGTAGCAAGCGTGCCAAACTCTGACAAGCTTCTGCACGATTGTAATATTTGTGATGCTACAGTTTGTCATTTAAGTACACAGGGGTTTATAAATATGTTTGATGTGTGCTTTTCTGACACCTCAGCTGTGCCCACGACTGCAGAAGACACGTCTCTCTCTGTGACTCCCTGTATCTAAAATACACATAACACACGCACACGGCCATTGTCTCTTCACACGTCTAACTCAACCGTGGCAAGCCCAAAATGTCACTCATTCAGAAACACAAGCACCAGTACCTATACACTCAGTACAGACACACACAATATGACGTAGAAAGTGTTACAAGAGACGAGAAACACCTGCACGCAAACCTTTGATCTGCAAAGATACACTTTGAGGTTTCGATTCCATTCTGTGTATATGAATTACTCTTGTATGTAGATGAAAGAATATAGATTTTACACATTTCTAACATATCTAACATATTTCTAGCATATTCTAACATATTTAACAACATTACAGTGTTGTCTTTTGATTTTTTCACATATCCAGATATAGACACTCAACTATACAGAACTATTGAAAAAGCATGTTTTTCCTTGATATTTCTATAGAAGTACATACTCCTCCAGCCTCTGATTTTTGTCTGCCTATGTAATTTAATCTACCTCACACAAAATGTGAAAAGTGGCAAGTCAGTTAGTCTGCATTTACACTCTAAAACTTTGCACATCTTATTTTGTAATATCAGACTTTTTCATCTTACATGTTGCTACGATTATCACTGTTTCAGTCATCAAAATGTTGGATTAAAATCCCACATTAAAATATGGTTGTCACTTTGCAATGTGTTGTTAGCAACATTAAAAATGAACCTTTTATTCAAATTGTGTATGGGTTACATATAGAAACTGAGAAAAGAGCACTTCACTGTTGTGTCACTTCACTTCATCGCAAGCTGACTGAGATTCCGATTGAATGCTTCCAGTCATCTGGAATTTACAGGACCACAGTAATGCCAGAATCATTCGGCAACTAACATAAGCATAACTCACTAACAGACAACACATGTTACTCGATGACTTGATTAGTGGAAGCAGTGGTCAAGAGAAAAGCAGTTTTCAAAGACACTCAATTTCTGAGTTTACAAGTTGTAATTATGAATTATGCAAGGACGTGAGCACATTTTACAAGATGGAATCTCATAGTTACAGCCATATCTACTTGGTATGAATCCACTTTTAAACACTTTTGATTGGCCACAGGGTGTTCACAAAAATACCCACAGCAGTTTTTGAAAGCAGCTGTCTATCTAATATATCTCTAGCATTTAAAAGAAAGAATAAAGAAAAAATGAAATGTTATCAAAAACAGGCTATTGAAAGTTTGTGTTTATACTCACTTTAACTGCAGGATCTCTGTTAGTTGTTTACTGTGATCAGCTCGTATCCTGCTCAGCTCATTGTCACGTTCAGACAGAGTATTCTGCGTAGACGACAAATGTTGTCTTGAGGCGTCTAACTCTTTTCTGGTTTTGTCTAGCGCTGCCATCAAATCTTCCAACTATGAGAGTAAAATTATATAAACATGTTTATCATGCAATATCCATGTATATCCTTTCTATCTGGGCCATTCCGTGGCAAAGCAAAAAAATTTAAGAAACTTCCCTGGGTCAAATTTTTAATTTTGCTAATATTTTTTTCTGAAAAGTTAAACATGTATAGTGATGAAAGCCAAAACATTAAATGTCATGGATGAAATATTTACTGTGTAATCCACTATTTTGTAGAGGGGGGACAAAATGGCAATTTTCACCTGAGATTCGGAGCCAAATTATAGGGGTGTAAAAGTGATTTTAGAAAGATGGCAGCAGGAATTTCAATATGGCTCCAGGAGTAAATTGTTAAATTGTACACATGTTCAGTGGTCAAAAACCAAATGTGTGTCACTTTGAATAAATCAATTTGATACAGTCATTTACATTTACATATTTGTTATTGTAATTTAGTTTTTGTTTTTTTTATTTCATAAGTTGTTTTTGTTTTTTTATTGTTTAGGTGGAGGTTTTAAATAAGCCCTTTTGGGTTTTCCGCCTCTCCCTGCACAGTATATGGATCGAAAAATAAGTAATGTTGAAACTAGAAATGCATCGTTTCCCTCTATCAAAACAATTGTATAGGACATACCTGTTTGAGTGTCATAAATATTATTTTTCTAAAATTAGCATGCCTGTAACTTAAGAAGTATTAAAGTTATCTTAATATGATTTTAGATTCTGGTTCCTAAGAAACTTTTCTTTTGGTTCTTCATTTTAAGGCCTTGTATGGTTTAATCCTAGAGATACTGAGATCTCGGTGCAACTCCATGTCCAAATTGTTGTATCCTATCCACTGAAAAATGGTCAAAAACCAAATATGGTTTTGTGTTTATCTAGTCATCACTGTTTACACTGTCAAATATGCAAATAATAACAGTAACTCAGGGTTTAGGAATGTACAGTGTGACATGTCAGATCATAAATGACCAGGATTAATTGTTAACTCTTGGTAAAGTATGAACAGTGTGAAACGTTAAATAAGATTACCCAGGATACCATTTACCTGGGGTTTAGAATTACTCAGTGTTAATTATTTCAAGTGTGAGAGACCTTAAATGTTTGAGGTACTATGAATAGACTACAGAAAGCAAGGTAATGTGCCTCAACTTGACCATTTCAGTGAATTTTTATTACTCAGACGTGTGTTCTATGCATATTGTTTTGACAGAGCGAAACAAGCTACAATTCTAATTTCAAAATTATTTATTCTTCAGACATTGTTCTTTAAATAAAATAAGTATCGGCTCTATACAAAGTGACCAACATATGGTTTTCAACCACTGAAAATGGGTAATATTCAACAATCTCGACATGGAGCCTCATTGAGATCCCCATATCTCTGGGACTGAACAATGGATGGCCTTGAAAATGAAGATTCCAAAAGAAAAGTTTATTAAGAACTAAAATCTAAAATTATATTGAGATATCCTTAATACTTCTTGAGTTACAGGCACACAAACTTTGGAAAAAGAATATTTAAGGGCACTCAGGTATGATCAATGCAGTGGTTTTGACACAAGGAAACGAGATACATCTCTAGTTTCAACATGTTTGTTCTTCAGACATTCCTCTTTAAAAGAAAAGAAGTATCATATTTATTCAAAGTGTCCCACATTTGGTTTTTGACTACTGAAAATGTGTACAATTTAATGATTTACTCCTGGAGCCATATTGAAATTCCAATATATCCGGAACTGAACCATAAAGGGCCTTAAAAATGAAGATGCCAAAAGGGAAGTTTGTTAAGACCCAATATCTAAAAGGGCATTAAGATATCCTTAATACTTTTTGAGTTACAGGCATGAAAACTTTGGAGAAAAAACTTTAAAAGTGCTCTTTCCCCATTTTTGAATGGTCACCATTGGCACATAATGCAACAAAGATTGCTAAAGTCAAAAGACCAGAATCAGGATTAGCTTTATTCGCCAAGTGTGTGCAGACAGATAAGAAATTTGTGTTTTTTTAGGAGCTCTTGGTACATACACAGATACATACTACATACATGACATGAGAACAGAAATAACAATTAAATAAGACTAAAGAAAAATAAATAAATAATAATAATGTGGTAAAAACTGGAACAGAGGATTTATGTACAAATTTGTGCATTATTTACTGTAAAGTTGTATAAATAGAAATATGCATATGTATTTACATAATACTTGAAAAACAGGCAATTGCTGGAAGTGGAGAAATGAATTACAGAAAACAGGTAGTCATTTCTGTGTTAGCTGTTTAAGATGGAGATGGCATGGGGGAAAACAGTTTGTATGCCTAGATGTTCTAGTGGACAGAGATCTGTAACGTCTGCCGGAGGGGAGAAGTGCAAACAGGTTGTGGCCTGGGTGAGAGGGGTCTTTGATGATGTTACCTGCCCGTTTCTTCATCTGGAGTTGAACAAGTCCTGAAGGTTGGGCAGGTGCACACCAATGATCCTTTCAGCTGTCTTGACAGTCCATTGCAGTCTTCTTATATCTGATTTGCTGGCTGACCCAAACCAGACAGTTATAGAAGTGCACAGAACTGACTCAATAACAGCTGAGTAAAACTGTGTCATCTGCACCAGTGGCAGGTTGAACTTTTTCAACTGACGAAGGAAGTACAACCTCTGCTGGGCCCTTTTTACAATAGAGTCAATTTGATTGTCCCACTTCAGGTCCTGAGAGATGGTGGTGCCCAGGAACCTGAATTACTCTACTGCAGCCACAGTGCTGTTCATGATGGTGAGTGGGGGTGTGCAAAGGGGTTTCTCCTGAAGTCCACTATCATCTCCACAGTTTTGAGCGTGTTCAGCTCCAGGTTGTTGTGACTGCAGCAGACAGCCAGCTGCTCAACCTCTTGTATGTAAGAAGACTTGTCACCGTCCTGGATGAGGCTGATGACTGTAGTGTTATCTGAAAACTTTAGGAGCTTGACAGAGGGGTCAGTAGAAGTGCAGTCATTTGTGTAGAGGAAGAAGAGCAGTGGGGAGAGCACACACCCCTGAGGAGCTCCAGTGCTGATGGTGCGGGTGTTTGATGTAATTTTTCCCAGCCTCACTAACTGCTGCCTGTCTGTCAAGAAGCTGTATCATCCACAGACCTGTTTGCTCGGTAAGCAAACTGCAGGGGGTTCAGTAAGGTTCCAGTGATGTCCTTCAAGTAGGCCAACACCAGTCTCTCAAATGACTTCATGACTACAGACGTTAAAGCAACAGGTCTGTAGTCATATAGCCCTGTTACTTTTGGTTTCTTGGGTACAGGGATGATGGTGGAGCATTTGAAGCAGGAGGGGACTTCACACAGCTCCAGTGATCTGTTGAAGATCAGTGTGAAGATTGATGACAGCTGGACAGCACAGGCTTTGAGGCAGGCTGGAGAGACACCGTCTGGGCCTTTGGCTTTCCTTGTCTTCTGTTTCCTGAATACTTTGCGTACATCATCTTCACAGATCTTAAGTGCAGGCTGAGAAGCAGTAGGGGGGAGGGAAGGTGTTGATGGCTGTGTTGTGAGATGGTCAGAAAGGGTGTGGGGACCAGGCTTTTGCTTTTCAAACCTGCAGTAGAACTCGTTCAGGTCTTCAGCCAGTTGTTGACTGGCCTCAGTGCTGGGCGATGGAGTCTTGTAGCTGGTGATGGCTTTCAGGCCCTTCCACACTGATGCAGGGTCGTTGCTTGAAAACATTTTTTTCAGCTTTTTCAGAGTAGCTTTTCAGTTTGTATTTGGCCTGTTTGTACAAGGCTTTGTCCCCACTCCTGTAGGCATCCTCTTTGGCCTGGCGATGCTGTTTGAGTTTTGCACTGAACCAAGGTTTGTCATTGTTAAATGTTGATTTAGTGAATTGGGGGCCCCAGGCAAAATATAGGAATGGGGTCCTATACATTTGCACACATTTTCCTAGATCAATCTTGAGGTTCCTTTTTTGTTGTGATGCTTTGTGATGTGCTGTCTATATTTAGGCAGTTCACGGGTGAGATTAGCTTTATTAAAATCACTGAGAACGATAATGAAAGAGTCAGGATAACGCTGCTCTGAGTGTGTAATTTGATCTGCCAACAGTTCTAGCGCGGCGCTCACACGCGCGTCAGGAGGAATGTATGCACTCGCCAGAATAAACAAAATAAACTCCTGCGGCAAATAAAAAGGCTTACAGTTAATAATGAGAGCTTCCAAATTTGGGCAGCACATCTTCTTTAAAACTGTCAAGTCTGTACACCAGCCTTCATTGATATAAAAACATAATCCACCGCCTCTCGTTTCCCCGATGACTCTGTGACACGATCCGCTCTGAACAGCTGGACACCCGTTAGATGAAGCGTGCTGTCCGGGATGGCTCCAGTCAACCAGGTTTCAGTGAAGCAAAGCGCGGCAGAGTTTAAAAAGTCCTTGTTTGTGCGGGTAAGGAGTTGTAGTTCGTCTGATTTATTTGCTAGGGAGATCCGCTCTGAACAGCTGGACACCCGTTAGATGAAGCGTGCTGTCCGGGATGGCTCCGTTCAACCAGGTTTCCGTGAAGCAAAGCGCAGCAGAGTTTAAAAAGTTCTTGTTTGTGCGGGTGAGGAGTAGAAGTTTGTCTGTTTTATTTGCTAGGGAACGGAGATTCGCCAGTTGAATGCTCGGCAGAGGAGTCCTAAAACCGTGCTGTCGGAATTTCACGAGCGCACCAGCGCACTTCCCTCGTTTGCGTCTCTTGGAGCGCTTGTATAGATCTACCAATCTCTGTGTAAAAGTAACATTATGATGCTGCCATCTCTCTGAAATAATTTTTAACCCCCTGTAATTTGGCTCTGAATCTCAGGTGAAAATTTTATAAAAGTATTATCAAAATAATAAATTGGTCTTTTTATTCTAAATCAAAAAATTCAAACACAGTATGATTAAACTAGTAACACACAAACAGATGTACTTTTAAAAAAAAATATTCAAGACATTGAGTGATCAGGGTAGGCTGGAAAATGTAATTGAACTATTGTGCTAAAACTTCTCCCAAAGTTTACTGGAGTCAGTTAAGGAGATGGGATTGGAAGTGCACCTTAAATAAAGACACACAAAGCTTAGTTACAGACACATCTGTTTTGTTTTTTTTCCTGAAGAAAGGCTGGACAGTGTGAACAATGCTTTGATACAAAAATCTTAAAATGCAATACAGAAATACACAAACTTGGAAAATGTCTTACCTGTCTTGAAGTATTAGGACTCATTTCTCCAGCTTGTCCTGGATTCACAGACTGCTTTTGGTTCTGTTCTTTCACTTGTCTGCAACACAGAATATTTAAATGATTGCATAGAAAGGTGTTCTGCATCACATTATAAGTGCTCTTTGGCAGAGTGCACAAGCAAGCAATTAAAACTGATATTGTGTGGGTCTGAGCATTCGGGTCTGTCACTGCAACTACAAATACATTTGGGGGTTCAGTATGGAAGAAAAATAATGACAAATGCCTTTGAAACAAGAAAGCATGTTGAATTGCACTAACTGAAAAAGTAATGCATTGCATTAACAGTGCTTGCATTTTAATGCCTTGTATTTTCCACATTTTCATAATTAAAAATTCAATAATTCATATTCACCTTCCAGAGTTCACTTCCGAAATATTCAATCTGTTAAAAAAATACTATGTTTAATATTCGACAGGCAATTTTCAGTCCATTTTATTTCACTTTACTAATTCGCTTCCACAAATTCAGTGGTTCAAATTCAGCAGAAAATGCAAGACCAAACCAACAGGTAGAGCAAGTCATTCATTCACAAAAACTGATCTGCAGAAATGGAGCACGCGGTAAATAGAAGTTATGATTATCAGGGCCAGTATGTATATGCGGAAAAGCTGATTAAGACCCAAAAGCTGTGTTTACATTTAATTCAGCATCTTCGCTGTTACTCGTTTCCCCGTGTAGCCTATATGTAAGCAGCTTTCTCTACCAAAGGAGATTATAATGCTATTTTACCTGATGCTGATGTACAGAACTAACATTACATCTAAGACATATATTGTTTTCGGTTGCTTAGTTTCCTTAACTGTATATCATGGCTTGTGTGATGCTGAGTTGTAATAGTGGGATTTCCCTCTGACGTCACACTCCAGGATTCCCCAACAACGCTTAACGCGCCTCAATGAACTAATATAGTGACGTAAACAAGACCTCAGATCTCAGTATACACCTTACTGATGATGCAAACTATACAGGCAAGAAGATGTACTCAGAATATAAACGTAACGCGCAAGGTTTCACATGGTAAATTCTACTTACCGCTTGCTCCATTTCTGCAAATCAGTTTTTGTGAATGAATGACTTGCTCTACCTGTTGGTTTGGTCTTGCAACACCTGCTGATGAGCGACTAACAGCAGATGCAGATCATGCATCGGAACTCTACTGCTATGTCTGCAGTTCCCGAATGTTCAATGCTGAATTGTCTGCCGAGTTTGAACCACTGAATTTATGGAAGCGAATTTGTAAAGTGAAATAAAATGGACTGAAAATTGCCTGTCGAATATTAAACATAGTATTTTTTAACAGATTGAATATTTCGGAAGTGAACTCTGGAAGGTGAATATAAATTATTGAATTTTTAATTATGAAAATGTGTGTGAAATGTTTTGAATTAATATATTCACAGCTTAAATAAACAACTATGTTAAATTTCAGACCCTAAAAATGCAAACCTTGAAAATACAAGGCATTAAAATGCAAGCACTGTTAATGCAATGCATTATTTTTTCAGTTAGTGCAATTCAATATGCGTTTTTGTTTCAAAGGCATTTCTCATTATTTTTCTTCCATAGTTCAATCATTCTCTATCTCATTCATTTTTCATTCTTGTTATTTTTGGAGCTTGTTATTATTATTATTATTATTATACAATTGTTATACTGAATAAATTAGAATGACAAGAGGATGAGTAAATTACATTTTTACTCTAAACATTTAGCCTTGGGTAGACTAATGAAATTCTCAAAAACTTGCTAAATATGTGCTAGAGTGAAATTACCTTATGAAAGATTTCTTAATAATTGGCATATACCTCTCCAGCTCAATGATTATCTTGTCCTGCTCCAGACGTTCAGACTGCAGCTCCCGCAAAAGAGCCAGCAATCTCTGGACTTCAGCATTAGACTTCTCCAGTTCCTCCTTATGACGGGCCGTTTCTGTTTGGAGAACCTGCGATCGCTCTGACAGCTCAGGGTTCCAGCGAGCAACATGTTCAGCTTCAAACACCTTCACTCAAGCCAAAAAAAAAAACACAAGGTCAACAAGGTTTATGTACTTATACCATGGTTAATCTATACATGCATTCTAAAAAACACCATATTTAGGAATTGCAAGAGCTGTGCAGGTTGTGGTCTTTAGTGTCCTTGTTAGCATGACAATTTCAATCAATTTTTTTTACAGATGCATCTCAATCTGGATGCTCAAATCAGATTTAAAATTCACAACAAATTGACAATTCACAATGATAATATGAAAACCGATTATGGAAATGCTGGAAGACACCGCTTTTCAGTAAAGCAGGCTGTGACTTCAGCATGGAACATTATATCAGTCTCCTCTGTTGCTGAGTTTTTTTGTGCAAGAGAGGAGTTTTGTACTGCAACTTGACAGGCACTTATTCTGAGAGTGAGATGATGAACCTCCACTTTTGCTGCATCAGTTTTAAAAGCCTCGTCACATGCATGGGTATGCCTGTGTTGTTACCAAAGCAACCCAAGCAGATAAGTTGGTAATATGTCTGGACACACAAATCTGATTTGATCACTTGAAATTAATAATGCAGACAGACTGCCCACCTCCTCCCTATACATATCATACTGTGATCCCTGAAATGGCATTCTTGATCTCTTCCCCATGAAGACTTTCCTTCAGCACCTAAGTTGCGCTGCTCCAGTTCATAAGATGTTCCGTTAAGGATGACGTTGCCGAACGCAGTGCA
Organism: Sinocyclocheilus rhinocerous; assembly: GCF_001515625.1. NCBI lineage: Eukaryota > Metazoa > Chordata > Actinopteri > Cypriniformes > Cyprinidae > Sinocyclocheilus > Sinocyclocheilus rhinocerous. Next base: position 149,055 of record NW_015664993.1, on the reverse strand, counting down.
TCTAGAATCTGTTGTGGATTTACCTGTCCATTACTGAGTTTTTTATGAAGCTATTTTTGGTGAAAAACAACTGAGCACAATTTGTAGTTGTAGAGAATAGCCACACATGTGTATCAGTAAATTTGAAGTCACCGAGAAAAATATTTTAGGAGTTGTAAACTTTTAGATTTTTTTTTCTCTCCCCCACACAAACACAACACAACATTTCCACCTTCTTAAATTCTTTGCTGCAAGTGAACAAATCCTATTTTATGAATCACAAATCGAAAATCAGTCGCTCACATTTTTTGCTACAGTTGTTGCAGTGCATATGGTGCAAAACACATTCATACATCCAAATCCAAAAATGTGCAGTCATGGACACATTTTGCACATCCGCAAAGTAATATGTGAATTCATGCAATGTGTGTTGCACACTTGTAGAATACTTTCTCACAACTACTTTGCTTTTCTTGGATATTTTTTCTAGCACAATCACAAGTTCTTCAAGTTATCTATGTGAAAAAATGTGGAGCAAGTGTTTTGTGGACCTGTAGAGGCAGGGGCAGGCACTGTTCAGAGATCATAGAATGTTGCCCAATCAAAAGAGCTTATTTGAGCATCTAGACGATGGGGTGGGGCAACACACATGCACATTACTTTGTGAATTATTTTGTGAATTAACTATTTTTATATTTGGTGTGCCAATATTAAAGGCTAGCTCTAGCATCCTATCTTATTTGTTTAGTAACCATTTAAGTCAGGATGTATTGGTTAATGTTTTATTAAACTTAAGATGGAATAGATGGACTGTTACTGTTTACAAAAAAAAACGCTCTGGCACCTTCAAGTTCTTCAGGCAGAATAGAGATTTTTTTTTTTTACATTAATAGTGCTTCATTCTATATGGCTTCTTCATCACTGCAGCATGGATCAGTGGATCAGGACACACTTTTTATTTTACACAAATTATAATTTATAATTGAAATTATAATTCATTTAATTTCAGTAAGAAAACCGAACGTTAGCGGGTGATTTTACATTTTAAAGCACCCGCGGTGAGAAATAGCCTTTTAATTATTTATTTTTTAACAAAATGATTGTTATTCAATATATTGCAAACATGTTGATTTGGCAAAGTTCATTTGCATTACTAGGTACAAAGTGCTAATAAAAAAGTTTTCATGGCAAACTCATGTTTAATTACCTCACTTAATGTACTGTTACTAAAATATTTGGACCTATATTTCATATACGAGAAGCTTCACGTCTAGGACAACTAGCAAGCGCACACCAGAAGCGCATATTCTATATGGTCAACAATACTATGCTTAAGGTATTATGAAATTAAGGTAATGTGTCTGTACTGCATTGGGGAAACACCTTTCTCCTGTAAATACTGAAGCCTGATTGAATAATTCTATTGCGTTTCAATAGCCAGTGGTGTTCAAGCGTGTGAATCTGGGAGTGGCACCACCCCTATATAATGCGTCTTTTGGCGCCATTTCCTCAGAATATTCCTCCTTCATACTGCACTCTAGAAGCCTTTCTTGCCGTGGATTCATCGCCAAACAAGTGGATTATTCTCTTCCCCTTCAAGCTTTCCGCTGAGATTGATGATTTCAATCAAGCCTTGCAACGGCTGCGCGGACATGGCTCGTGCGTCTTTTGCCTGGGCCACGCCCACACGGAAGCCACAATTGTCGAGCCCAACTGTCCTCATTGCAAGGAGATGAACCTCCATACAGGGATAGCCCACCTGCTCAATGAGCAGCCAACCCTCAGCTCGCAGCAGTCCTCCTCCACCGCCTCTGTTGAGCCGCGGAGGAAGAAGCTTTGTCACCCTGAGGTAGAAACTGGCAGGTCCAGTGGCGAGCTCATGCCGGCGCATTGCCTACATGCCTCCCTCTCTCCGGGTCCATCCCCCTCCCCAGTGGCATATACCGATGCAGGCTTCCATCCCCCTTTTGGCGCCAAGGACATGGTATCATTTGGGGCCCCTGATGAAGAACTTGAGAACGCCATGTCAACCACTGCGTCTGACTTGATCGATTGGGCCGCCAGTCCCACTGAGGATTTCCCGGCAAAGCATCACAGGGAGGCCGTGATGAGTTCATCCGCATTATATCCAAGGCAGTGGAAGAACTCGAGATGGAGTTGGCCCCTCCCACCGAACCAGAACGCAGCAGACTGGAAGAGTGGTACCTCCAGCCTGGCCGCCGTCACAATGCGGGCTTCCAAAGGGCAGCCCCCTTTTTTCCTGAAGTTCACGCAGAGGTATCTAAGATGTGGCATGCCCCGTATTGGGTATGTGCCCACATCTCTGGACCAGCATTCCTTAATACAGTCGATGGCGCAGACGCACAGGGATATTCAAATCTTCCCTCATGTGAGGAAGTAGTGGCTGCCCATCTCTGCCCAGAATCGTTGAAGGTCAAATCCTCTGTCGTACACCCCAACAAAGCATGCCACACTACTGCCAACATAGCTGGGAAGGCCTACAAGGCAGCCACCCAAGCAGCTTCAGCCCTCCACATGATGGCTGTACTGCAAGTTTTCCAGACCAACTAATCTCGCCCTGCGAGCTGCAAAGTCCACAGCCTAATCCATTGGCCGCACGATGGGGAGTCTCGTTGTGTTGAACCGCCACCTCTGGCTGACACTGACTGATAAGAAGGATGCAGAGGCAGTCCTCCTTAACCCCTCCAACCCCCCCGCCTCTTTGGCAGCTCAGTGGAGTCCTTCTCACTTATGCTCATCCTCGGCCCAGCACTCATCATCTAGATCGCAGCCAGCCCCCACCTCTAGGTCACGGACGGAGCCAGAGCTTTCGAGGAGCCACAACCTACTCTTTACCCCTTCCCTAAATGGCAGGGTCCTCGCCCATCAGGAATCCCGGCCCCCGAAAACTCAGTCGCGCTAATGACTGCCCGGGAAGGAAGATAACTTCCTCAGCTCGCAGCCCAGTGTCGGAGACAAGCCAGCATCGAAATCTGCCCGTCCCAGTTCTTTGCCTGTTTCCCTTGTCCCCTGCCTGCAATTCAAGGATAGAAAACCCTGCAAATTGCCTGATTGCAGTTATTCTATCATTCTTGAAAGAGCGCTTAGATGGTGGCCGCGCCTTCTACGCTCAAGGTATATGTCCTTGCAATATCAGCATTCCATGATCTAGTGGTCAAATTTATATGGGGAGCGAGGCAGATGAACCCTTCTCGCCCACCCACTATCCCCACTTGGGAACTAGCTTTGGAACTAAAAGCACTTCCGTAGCCACTGCAGTCGATTTCATTAAAAATGCTCTTTTATAAGACAGCACTTTTGCTAGCACTTGTTTCGGTGACTCATGCATGGATTTTGGACCCAGTGACTGCAACGTTGTTCTCAAACCTATAGGGATGTAACGATTCACCGCGAGCCGGTTAAAAATCGATACAAATATGTGACGATTCAAATCAGTTGAGATGTTAAACGAATCATGATACATTTGGGGGTGGGAGTTTATATGAATGTATCTCTGAGGGGAACTGACTGTCTTTAGAAAAGTTTAGATGATATTTTCTTTTCATCTTGTCTCTGTATAATTCATATTAAAGCAGTTCATAAGCACTGCACTGCTTTGTTTACAGTGGTAACCAAGGAAACGCTGTATCGCTGCTGTTCCATAAGCGCCACCTGCTGGCAGAGAGTGAATCTGCGTCTCATTCAGCTCGTCTGCTGTTTCTGTTTC
>NW_015664993.1:138592-144314 GCF_001515625.1 Sinocyclocheilus rhinocerous | reverse complement strand
TCAGAGAGTGAATCTGCGTCTCATTCAGAGCTTCTGCTGTTTGTTTCGTGCAGATGTTTTAAGTAGTATAGTTTCACAAAACTAAAGTCAGAGCATTCTGTTTTTGTTTTAGAATTTCAAATTATACAATCTAATTTATATTTAAAAAAATGCATGCATTCAGCATCTTTGGATTGTGATTCAAATGCAGTGGTTGCTTCTAATTTTGAATGAAAAGAGCACAGGCAAAGCCTTTGTTTATATGAAGAGGTTTTTTGTCTTATTTATTTGATTAGATTTGGGGTTTGTTTTAAAATATTACAATTTAGTTTTGCTATTTGACATATTTCTGTTTCACAAAGAAATGTGCAGCATTTTGTCCAAGCAATAATAAAAGGACACCTTTTCATTTATAATTTGTCTTAAATCTAATTTTGTTTAAAAAAAAATTGTGAGAAAATCGAATCGTGAAATCAGTATCGTGAATCGAATTGAATCGTGAGTTGAATGAATCGTTACATCCCTACAAACCTAGGGAGAGTTATGTCTCTAAAGTGCTCTCAACACCATTCAGAGCCCAGGTTATAACTCTGTCAGCATTCGCCCCGAGTTGTCGCACTAGACAGCTGAGACTTTCTGAGCAGCTCTTCATCTGTTTTGGTGGCCTCAATAAAGGGCTGCCTGTCTTAAAGCAGAGGCTATCCCATTGGATTGTGGATGCAATAGCTCTGGCTTACAGTTCACAGAATGTGAAGTGCCCTATAGGTCTTCGGGCCCACTCTACAAGGGGGATTGCTTCATCATGGGCATGGGCAAACGTAATATCCATTGAAGACATTTTCTCTGCAGCGGGATGGGCTTCATCAAACACTTTTGCCAGATTTAACAATCTAGATGTTTCTTAGCTGGCCTCTCGGGTTCTGTCTGTACAGGAGAGCTAAGCTTAAGGTATGTAGCCCATTCAGTTTGCTGTTGCTGCTATACAAACCAATCGTTATGCTGCTTCACTTACAATACATGGCTGCAGTGGCTGGTAGGCCCCGCCCCCTGTTCTTGGGTGAGGTGTTTCAACAAGATCGCTAGGCTGCATTGGTCATAATAGGGAGGCGCCAGCACTGCCACTGCCTAAGCCACCTAAGTTGACTCCTGTTGCAGTGGATTGGAACTATTATGTTGAGTCGTCCCAATGCTTTAGGTATAGTTTAACAACCCTAATTTTGTATTAATGAACCGGAACTCACCGCTTCATTTTTTCAATCACCGTAAAGGCAGGTCAATCCGCCTAAATTATATTTCTGCACTCTATTAATGAACTGGGACATCCCGCTTGATTTCGGCGAGCTGTCTTATGGTCATGTACACTGCATATGCCACGATAGTCACCGTTTTTATCACTCACTGAGCGGCGGTTTGCCCCTTTCATCAGCGAGTTATGGCAACATTCACAAGCACCAGGCTTGCCGCTTCCTTTCCCTTGTACTGCTCAATGAACGTGCTAGAGTGGCTGATTAAAGGCCCCTCTTTGGTCCATGTTTCAACTAGAACTGGTCCGCTAGAATTTTTATTTTGATAAATGGTGCCACTTCAGCAGCATCGCCGATTTTGAGCAACTTCGTGAATTAATTTTGATTGAAGATTTAAAAAATTTGTTACCAGACAAAATTGTTGTTTATTTGAATGAGAAGAAAATTTTGACTCTTGCTGAGGCTGCTGTGCATGCAGACGAGTTCACTTTGACTCATAAAAATGCGTTTGTTGCACGCCGTGAACCGCATCATTCCGTGCCTTTTGAAAAAAATAATAAAACGTTAAAAGTACCTAAGCAGGCAAAATCTCATGAGTGCTTTTACTGCCACAAAATTGGCCACTTGATTGTGACGACACGTCATTGAGAAAGAAAAATCAGGGGAAATCAACTAAAAGTGTTGGTTTCATTCATTGGTTTCATTCACAGTAAATCAGATTCAAATATTGACGCAGGGTATGATCCATTTGTATATCAAGGAATGATCTGCTTCCGGAAGGCAAACAGGTCTACCTGAGCGGCTCCGAAACGTCTCCACACCCTACTTATACTCACGCTGTGATCAGCAGCAGCTGGATGCAATAATCGCATGCCAATGTGCATTGGCTCGTTTAGTTTACACTCGAAGTACTGTAGATTGGTCCCTCTAAGCGAGATCCCAATTTCCCAATTTCGTCGGTCATCCGACGTGACGTCGAGAGTGACCGACTGAAAGGGAACTCGACTATATTGTTTGCGATTGTGATTGTTGAATAAATGTACTTACTCAACCACTGTTGTTTTAATAGAGAAATATTGCAATTTTGAATTATTGAAATTACTATTAGGAATTTCACTGTTATAATATTTTTTGTTTGTTTTACCAGTTTTCATAATGTAGACAGGGAGAGTGCATAAGTCTAATTATTAATTATGCATATTAATTTACACATTAAATAGCCTATAATAAATCATTACACTAGATGAGGCAAAATAAACCATTTGTATGAGTCGACATTCTATTGATTTGTGCTTATTGGTGAAAGTGCAGTGAATTGTGCACCTGAAATGCAAAAAGAAATTTCTCAAATGACAACGATCATTACGATTATAATTTTGAGCAAAAATATTTTTTATCAGATTAACCATTATACAGCATGAAAATGTGACTAAGATTTCATTGACTAAAACTGTTCCTTCACAACAAGGAAAAAGAAATCACTCTCCGAAACCTTTGCCCTCTCTGTTCCTCATTGGTGGAATGAGCTGCCAACCTCCACCTGAACTGATAAAAGCATCACATCCTTCAAAAAGCAGCTGAAGACACATCTCTTCTGTAAGCACTTAACCACTCCACATTCTTAAAATAATGCACTTACACACACAAAAAAATTATTCTCGGCATTTCTCCTCTTATCTAGCTTGGTTTCTAATCTTGTTGTTTAATAAATCTAGCATTGTGTATTACAAATTTTGTTGACTCTGACAAATTGCTTTGTTCCTCTTTTGTACGTTGCTTTGGTAAAAGTGTCTGCCAAATAGATAAATGTAAAATGTAAACTTAAATAATAAACTGTAAGACTTTTTTTATTACTGTCTTTCAAAGACTATTGGAATTGAGTATTACAGAACCAAAGCTAAGAATTACTGGAGGTAATATTAAGCACACCAAGGGACTGTGATACTGAGCAGTCCCTAAGAATAAATTACACACACAGAAAGTATTATTTAAATGCACATGTTTGACTGAGCTTTTCCATTTACAGTTTCCATTGGATTGTGTTACCTGCTGAATTTCTTCATTTGTAATAAACAGGCTGTGGTTAGATCCTCACCTCATCTCTCTCTCTACGACAAAACATTAAAACTCGAGCCACTGTGCGATTTACCTGAGTTAGTGATAAATAGAAAAGTGTAAAAGAATATCTATCTTTATTTTGTATTTTGATAACATCTCATGGATGGAAAATAATCAGCAGAAATTTAAATATACAATGTTCATGTCATATGTAATTGTGACTCCATGGTGTGTTTTCTAACCCCAGGTTAAACTGTTCAGCAGTTGCTTAGTGATAACAATGCAGGTTTTTGGACTGAAATTCTGAGTAAAAGTGGTGCATCCCTTTAGTCAGTTTGCCCCTGACGGTGTCTGTGTCACAGGAAATGGCCAACACCAACACTGTTACAAACATGACCTGAACAACATGTTTGTGAGTGTCTGGATGTGTCAGACACAAACATTCTAACAATGACATTTAGAAAGCAGCAAATGAGCCTGGTGTGAAGTTTTAGAACCAGAGAAGGTTTACGTGTCCTCTGACATTTCTACTCACATACCTCTTTCTCTGAGAGACGCTCTTGTAGGGAGGCAAGTTGGCTTTTCAGTTCCTTATTTTCATTCTTATACATTTCTGCCTCTTCTCTCTGTTGCAGAAGAGAAAGTAGTGGTTAGTCATTTGTATACAGAAAATATTGTTTTGTTTTGTTTTGTTTTGTTGTTTTTTTATCCACTTTTGGTTAAGAACAAAGATGGCAGCAGCTGAGAATGGTGCTCCATTCCTCCAAGATTGTGGTAGTTTGAAATCTGAAATTGTCTAAATTAAAGCTACATTTACACTACAATGATGTACTATGGATCATTCACATGGATGCTGAATTATGCCTATAGTCCAAGCACACACACAAAATTGTGTTTTTGTAATTTACATGGAGACGAATCGTTTTCAGGTCCCCAAAATGCTTTTGTCATGTAAATACCAAAACACATTAAAAGCTTTCTGTTATTAGTTGAAAACTGTCTCGTGTAAACAGCCCCTCAATGTGTCTCAATCTAAACAGTCAGTTTTTCGAGTAGGCATTGCAGCAGCTATAGAGTCAGTAGATAATCTGGGCTTTGTCAAGTTAACTTTAAAATAATGTTTAAATGTTGCATCAGAAAGTTTATTCATGTATTTATTTATTAATTAATGAATGAATGATTATTACTGGAAATAAAACTGAAATGGTCCCAGTCTCTTAACCTAATACATGCTCATAGTTTACCTAAAACTTTTAAGCATATTTATATAAGAATTGAACATTGTGTCTTAAGAGTTTTGCAAGAACCACAGGTGGTCAGGCTTGTGTCTTGTAGAGTGCAAGTGTGTTTTCTGTGATATATTCAGTGGACGGAGTGCGACTCTGAGCTAAAGTCAACAAATCCTCTAGTTTGATTTATATGTCAGATTGCAGCTCTGATTTATTTAAATAGTGGGGGAAATTACCTGACATCAAAACCTATTTAGAAAAAAGGCAAAAAAACAAAAAAATGTCCACATCCAGCAGCACAAATCACAGGGCACACTTTTGCTTTTTGAAATGACTTTTTAAAAAAGAAATATCCCTGCCAGCTACTTGCAGAAGGGGTGAATAATCCTGCTCCTGGAGGGACACTAGGGCTGCACGATAAATCGCATGCGATATTTAACGCGCATCTTGTCAGAAACACCAGCTTTACTGATAAGATGCGCGTTAAATATCGCATGCGATTTATCGTGCAGCCCTAAGGGACACCTTCCATCAAAATTCCATCAAAATAGCTCCATCCCTAATTAAACACACCTGAACTAATAAAAGTCTTTAGGATCACTAGAAACGTCTCGGTTACATATGTAACCTTCGTTCCATGAAGAAACGGTAATGACCGACGAATTGGGATCTCGCTTAGGGAGACCAATCCCCTTCGAGTGTAAACTAAACGAGCCAATGCACATTGGCATGCGATGATTGCATCCAGCCACCACTGATCGCAGAGCGAGTATAACTAGGCAGCAGGTGCAACGCATACTCAGGTTTTCGCTGAGGACCCGAGCCGGTGACCCGGCTGCTCAGCGGTGGTACAGCAGCTGTGGCAACGGGACGTGACGTCTCCATTCCCTCCTTCAGGGAATGAGGGTTACATACGTAACAGAGACGTTCCCTTTCAGTTGGTCACTCTCAACGTCATGTTGGTAATGACCAATGAATTGGGATCCCTACAAAAAACACCATGGATTCCAGTGTCTTCCAGTGAAACTTCCAGTGTCCTGTGTGAGCCTCCTGCACCCCCTTTTCAGCGTAGGCCGGGGCTCGCAACAAGAAGGCCAGTCACTGTTGTCATAGCACTACCCACTCAGTGAGATTGGATAACACTGGGAAACATACCCGTTCCACTTGGAACAGGAATGTTGTGGAAGCCCCATCCTTCCAGAAGGAGGTTTC
>NW_015664993.1:137634-138278 GCF_001515625.1 Sinocyclocheilus rhinocerous | reverse complement strand
TCGGTGACCGACGAATTGGGATCCCTTCCAAAGCGCCATGGATGCTGCCCCTTCCAGTGTCCTGTGCGAGCCGCCTGCGCCCCTTTTTGGTGTAGGCCGGGGCTCGCAACAAGAAGGCCAGTCACTGTTGTCATAGCACTACCCACTTAGTGAGACTGGATAACACTGGGAAAAAGCCCCATCCTTCCCGAAGGAGGTTTCGGAAGCACTTACAAATATGGACAAGCGTTTAGGTGCATGTGGAAGATTAGAGGTGATTATAACCCTCATGGAAATGGCAGAAGTCTGCCGGGGAAACATGGGCTCTGAGGCTATACCGTGGACTTTACACATATGGGATCCACTTAGGTCTCTACGTATGGAACCCAGCCCTCTACCGGTTCTCACAGATTCATCAAGTGAGGGCCTGGTGCCGGACGTTCCGCCACATCTGGCTGCCGAGGGGATGGAGGAGCTCAACAGGGTCTACAGTACGGACACTCTGGAGTTTTAGCAAGCCACCATTAAACCGGGGCCTCTCGGTGCCTCTACCCATTTGAGATGAGAACACAGGAGGATACCGGCTCCACACGAAGGCTATAGAATCTAGCAAACCTGTTGGGGGTCGCCCAGCCTGCAGCTCTACAAATATCTGTCAGCGAGGC
>NW_015664993.1:136627-137375 GCF_001515625.1 Sinocyclocheilus rhinocerous | reverse complement strand
CTCAGTGCTTCTACCCGTTTGAGGTGAGAACACAGGAGGATCCCGGCCCCACACGAAGGCTATAGAATCTAGCAAACCTGTTGGGGGTCGCCCAGCCTGCAGCTCTACAAATATCTGTCAGCGAGGCGCCACGAGCCAGCGCCCAGGAGGATGCAACACTCTTAGTAAAGTCAGCTCGCAACCTGAGCGGGCAGGGCACACCCTGTACCTGATGAGCCAGGGTGATGGCATCCACTATCCAGTGGGCCATCCTGTGCTTAGAGACGGCATTCCCCTTCTGCCAGCCTCCGTAACAGACAAAGAGCTGATCTGAGATCCTGAAGCTTTGTGTCCGGTCTACGTACCATCTCAAGTCTCGGACGGGACAAAGCAAAGCTAGGGCAGGGTCTGCCTCCTCCGGGGGCAGCGTTTGCAAGTTCACTACCTGATCCCTGAAGGAGGTAGTAGGAACCTTGGGCACGTACTCGGGTTGGGGCCTCAGGATTACCTGTGGCCAATGCAGTCAGGAGCAGAGTTTTCATTGAAAGAAACTTTAGCTCGACTGACTGCAAAGGCTCAAATGGGCCCTGCTGTAGTGCTTTGAGCACAAGAGTCAGGTCCCAAGAGGGTATATAGGGGGGCCGGGGAGGATTTAACCTTCTTGCCCCCCTAAGGAGACTGACGACCAAGTCATGCCTTCCTACCGACTTCTGTTCCATGAGGTCGTGGTACGCAGCAATCGCAGCCACATAGACTTTAAGGGTGGAGG
>NW_015664993.1:135878-136407 GCF_001515625.1 Sinocyclocheilus rhinocerous | reverse complement strand
TCGCCCCCCTAAGGAACCTGATGACCAGGTCATGCTTCCCTACCAACTTTCCTTCCACGGGGTCGTGATTGGCAGCAATTGCAGCCACATAGACTTTAAGGGTGGAGGAAGACAGCCTTCGCTCCAACCCTTGCTGCAAAAAGGACAGCACGACTCTGATCAGGCATCTTCGGGGGTCTTCTCGGTGTGAAGAACACCACTTGATGAACAGGTTCCACTTCAAGGCATAAGCGTGTCTCGTAGACAGTGCTCTTGCCGAAGTGATGGTGTCTAACCTCTTGGGGTAGGCCACCTAGAACCTCTGCGTCCCGTCCAGAGTCAGTAGATACTTCCTCAGAAGAATCTGCCAGGGAGGGGCTGTCACAAGGAGCATTAGTTCCGGGAACCAGGTCCGAGTGGGTCAGTAGGGCGCCACAAGCAGGACCTGCTCTTCGTCCTCCCTGATCATGCACAGAGTCTGTGCGAGAAGGCTCACTGGGGGAAACGCATACTTGCGAAGGCCCCGCGGCCAGCTGTGTGCCAGTGCGTC
>NW_015664993.1:134434-135787 GCF_001515625.1 Sinocyclocheilus rhinocerous | reverse complement strand
CGTCCTCCCGGATTTTGCACAGTGTCTGTGCGAGAAGGCTCACTGGGGGAAACGCATACTTGCGAAGGCCCCGCGGCCAGTTGTGTGCCAGTGCGTCCATGCCGAGCGTTCCTTCGGTCAGGGAGTAAAACAACTGGCAGTGAGAAGTCTCTGGAGACGCAAACAGGTCTACCTGAGCGGCTCCGAAATGTCTCCATATCAGCTGGACCATCTGGGGATGGAGTCTCCATTCCCCGGGGTGCGCAGCTCGTGACAGCTCATCGGCTGCCCGGTTGTGCAAGCCCGGAATGTGAATGGCACGAAGCGACCTCGGATGCTTCTGACTCCAGAGGAGGAGGTAGTGGGCGAGTTGCGACAGGCAGTTGATGTACGCAACGATCGCAGTGTTGTCCGTGCGGACCAGCATGTGCTTACCTCGTAAGCGTCCTCTGAGGCAAGGCGTACTGCTAACAACTCTAGGCAGTTGATGTGCCAGTGCAGTTGGGGGCACATCCAAACCCCCGATACTGCGTGCCCGTTGTATGTGGCCCCCCAGCCGGTGGTGGAGGCATCCATGTAAACCACAGCATGCCTGGAGACCTGCTCTAGGGGCACTCCTGCCTGGAGAAACGCAAGGTCTGACCACGGGGTGAAGGTTTGGCGGCAGGCCGGTGTGACTTGGAAGCGGTGAATGCCGCGTTGCCACGCCCACCTCGGGACTCTGCCATAGAGCCAGTGTTGAAGCGGTCTCATATGAAGCAGCCCCAGTGGCGTGACTGCTGCTGTAGCTGTCATATGCCCCAGGAGCCTCTGAAACTATTTCAGTGGGACCGCTGTCCTGCTCTTGAACATATTCAGGCAGTTAAACACCGACTGAGCACATCCCTGCGTGAGGTGTGCTGTCTGTTCGACCGAATCCAACTCCATACCGAGAAAAAAGATCCTCTGCGTCGAGGAGAGTTTTCTCTTTTCTCAGTTGACCCGAAGGCCCAACCGGCTGAGGTGTGAGAGCACCAAGTCCCTGTGTTCGCACAACTGATCCTGAGACTGAGCTAGTATGAGCCAGTCATCGAGGTAGCTGAGAATGCGAACGCCCTGCTTTCTCAGGTGAACAAGGGCTGCCTCCACAACTTTTGTGAAGACACAGGGCAACAGGGACAGCCCGGAGGGTACTGATATGCTCGTCCTTCGAACGCGAACCGCAGCAATGGTCTGTGGTGCGGAAGGATCGACACATGAAAGTACGAGTCTTTCAGGTTGATCGCTGCAAATCAATCTCGGGGACGGATGCACCCGAAGATGCGTTCCTGCGTCAACATTCCAAGATTGGTCGTAACCCACCGCCTTTCTTGGGTACAATGAAGTAAGGGCTGT
>NW_015664993.1:129145-134355 GCF_001515625.1 Sinocyclocheilus rhinocerous | reverse complement strand
GAAGAGGGGTCTGAGTGTGCGGTGCAACGCTTACCTGGTTCCACGGTTTGGCAGAGGGTGCGTGAGTAGGGCTTTTGATGATGCTCTCCAACCGCCCGCTGCTGCCTGCTGGCGAGAGAGGAGGATGAGTGTGGTCTGGTGTTGGTCAGTCCGCGACTCTCCATGCCCTCTTGGGACCCAGAGACAGAGAAAACCGCCCTCTCATCGAGATTTTTGGAAACTAGATTCTCCACCTGGCCCTCCTCCGGGGTAGGGAGAGGAGCATTCACCATCCCCCAAAGAGCAGTTTCCTCTGTCTTTGGGTTGCCCGTCCCGGGGCCTCTTGCTTTTCTGCTCACCGCCAGATGAGCAGCCTGCCTACGCCCAGCTCCATGGCGCTGCTTACTCGAGGCTGCTGCGTTTGCTGTGTGGGAGTGGGGGTGGCGGCAGGGGACCGCCCTCGGCGACAAGCAGACTGAGGCAGCAACTGCACGGATGTGTTTGATGGCCTCGGTCTGCTTCTGTTGCTGGGCGATGTTCTCCACTGCGTCGCCAAAGAGGCCGGTCTGGGACATGGGGGCATTTAAAAACCGAGTCTTGTCGGTCTCCCTCATGTCGGCCCAACACAGCCAGAGGTGGCGTTCCTGGAACACCATAGTGGACATCGCATGGCCCAGAGACCGCGCAGTGAACTTCGTCACTCGTAGCGCTAGGTCAGTAGCGGTGCGGAGCTCCTTAAGAACTTCTGGGTTGTGCCCACCCTCGTGCAGGTCCTTCAGTGCCTTGGCCTGATGAACCTGAAAAAACGCCATGGCGTGTAGGGCAGAGGCAGCTTCTCCACAGTCAGACTTGTAACCCAAAGGTCGCAGGTTCGAGTCTCAGGTCCGGCAGGAATTGTAGGTGGGGGGAGTGAATAACCAGCGCTCTCTCCACCGTCAATACCACGACTGAGGTGAGACTCTTGAGGAAGGCACTGAACCCCCAACTGCTCCCCGGGAGCCGCAGCATTGGCTGCCCATTGCACCGGGTGTGTGTTCACTGCTGTGTGTGTGCACTTGGATGGGTTAAATGCAGAGCAAAAATTCCGAGTATGGGACACCATACTTGGCAACACGTCACTTCACTTTATTTTATTATCACTTTATAAGCACTGCCGGTCAGGGTCGACGAGTACCTACAGGCCTGGGAGGGGAGTGACGGCTTGCCCCACCAGGTGGCAGCGGTATTTGGACACAATTGCATCGCAACCGACCGCTCCACCGGAGGGATCTCCGTATACCCCCGTGCTGCCCCACCGTCGAGGGTGGTGAGGGAGGACGAGCCACCGAGGCGGTTTCTGGCAGTGAAAGGTGCCGTCCATGACCCAGTGAGCTCATCATGCACCTCCGGGGAAGAATGGCACCGGGGCAGGGCGCTGATAACCAGCGCGGGCAACCCCGAAGAACCAATCGTCCAACCTTGAGGGCTTGGGACACGGTGGAGGTCCCCACTCGAGCCCTACCCTCACAGAGGCCCGGGAAAGCATAGCCGTCATTTCCAGATCTGATTCAGGCATTGCTACAGTTCCGGAGGGCAGCAGCGCAGCCAAATCTTCCTCTCCAGAAAGCTCCGGCTCACCCTCCGATGCAGCGATCGACATCCGATCGTCGGGAGGAGTGCCGAAGGATACTGGTACGCTTCTTGTAGAGGGCCCAACACGTTCCTTTGGCAGCTCAACTGGTTGAGGAGTGCAAGTGGAGCGATGGTCCCCCTTGGGTTGGTTCCCTGGAGGGTTTGCCATCACTGTTACCCTCAGACCGTCTGTGCTACTGCCTGAAGTAGCCCCCGCCTGACTGCCGCCATGACGAGAACTAGATCGAGGCAGAGGCAATGGTGCTCCGCCCCTTTTGAGGTAACGGAGCTTGGCCCGCAACTCCGAGATGGTTATCTTCCCGCAATGAGAACATGACTAATCCCCATAGCCACCTAAGCGTGCTTAATGCCCAGACACGTGAGGCAGCGATCGTAACCATCACCCGACACCAGGTAACGACCACATCCAGAAACGCACGGGTGATACGTTGTCTGTAGCAAGACGCAACGTCGTCTTTACAAAGATGCAACGGCGAGTTTGCCAGACGCAGTCTTTCAAAAGATGAGCTCCAAAGAGCGTGCTGAACTCGTTCAGTCTTTTTCTCTCAGTAGAGCAGTCAGGAGCAAAATGATGTGATCACTCGGCTCCGAAGCAAAAAGCTGAGTATGCGTTGCACCTGCTGCCTAGTTATACTCATGCCGAAAGGGAACTTACAGGTAGGTGTGTTGTAGCTAAACCCTGCAGGTTAGTGGCCCTCTGGGAGCAGGATCTGACACCCCTGCCTTATGGTGTCTGATGTTTATTTGTATGATATATCAACCAACAGTAAATAAATGAGCACACTGATGCTCTTTTTCTTGTTCTCTCACATATATACAGCACCTTCTCAGAGAGAGCCTCTTCCAGTGTAACGAGAGCTGTGTCCGTGTTGCTGGAGTTGGCTTGCAGAGACGTCATTCTGTCCCCCAAACTGTCAAACTGTTTGTTTTTGTCTTTTAACTGCTCCTGCAGGTTCTCAGCCTGAGAGACACAGAGAGAAATAATCACTGTTAAGAATTCACCACCTTTGCCAAGTAATTCTGAAGCTAAATATATGTAATCAATATGTACAGTACCATGCAGGGCTGAATTAGGGGGGAAAAACTCTACTACTACTACTACTAATAATAATAATAATAATAATAAGAATAAGAAGAAGAAGAAGAAGAAGAAGAAGAAGAAATCTTGTACATCACTAAGTTCAACTTCAGCAGAGATGCAGTAGTTTTGTATGTTTCTGCAACTTACAGTTGATCATCTTCCTTAATGATGTTAACCCACTATTTAACAGAACATGCAACCCACTGAAATGTAATACAGGTAACAAGATTTAGTTTTATCCATACTACAAAAATTCAAACATAGCTGATAGATATGGAATTATTGCACTGTTGCAATAAAACACAAAACTTTCTCATTTTGAACATACTGCTGCAAAGGACAAAATACATTCATGCTCCCTTACTCTACTCTGACCTGCATTCCAGTCATTAACCCAAAATACATTTCCAAAAAGCTACAAAAGCCATTTAGAAGAGCAGGGTTAACTCCCTGTGATAGTGTGATGTCATCACAGAGTCTAGGTTCTCCTAAACCAGGGTTGTCAAACTCAATTCCTGGAGGGCCAGAGCCCTGGAGAGTTTAGATTCAACCCTAATTAAACACACCTGATCCAACTAATCAAGTCCTTCAGGCTTAATTGAAAACTACATGGTATGTGTGTTGGAGAAGGGTTGGAACAAAACTCTGCAGGGCTCTGGCCCTCCAGGAATTGCGTTTGACACCCCTGAGTTTTATCCGCCTCTAGTGGCCACTGGCCCAAGCATCTTCTGCTTTTCATGAAAGGTTCAAAACTGCCAACTCATAACAAAAGCCTTCTCATCTGTGTTTCCAGATGAAAAGTGACTGATATATAGTTCCAGGTGAAAACAATGAAAGCACTTTGTTGACCTAGAACAACAACCCAGGTATGTACATTGAGATAGATAGATAGATAGATAGATTCTATCTATCTATCTATCTTGATAGATAGATATCCCTCATTGGCGTATCATTTCCTATCACCACTACAGATGTAGGCTAGTCTATGAAGCTCCCAGGGAGCAAGGCAGAAGGGAGCAAGAAGAATGGCTCACGTTATGGATGAGTTAGTGATGTTGACATGACAGAGAATAGAGACATTCCCAGGGCCCCGATGAATAAATTTACCACAGTAGCACACGTGCGATACAGTTTTGCAATGTGTGTGAGCCTGTTTACAAACCTGTTGTCCAACAAAGAGACCATTTAATGACATGGTTTTGGTCCATATTCACTTAATAACAGCAGTCGAATGTTTTAAATAACTTCCTTTTGTGATCTGACATGGTTTCATGGTTTAGCGCATGCACCACGACTATGAAAAGCCATGATCAATGGAGCTCCGAAATTCACCTTCGAGATTCACCATGGCAACAGCACCCGATAAAAAGATGTCTGCATCCTTCCGAGTCAATACATAAGAAAAATGGCATATTTAGTATTTAGTCTTTCAAGTGTATTTTTCTTATTTTGCAAATTATCTGCCATTTGGGGAAAAAAAATTATCTTGTTTCCATTTGCATTAAGATTATTTTTCTTGTTTTAAGTAAAATGCTCTTAATTTAGATTCCAAAATAGTAAGAAGAGCATTTTTACAGCATGAATTAATGAATGAGGTATTTAAACGTTGCATACGCTTTAAAAAGGGGGAGGAGACTGAAAGAATGGTTTAAGGTTTAAAGAAGAAAACCTGCTCCTGACCAGGGGTGCGTTTCCTGTACAACGACGTAACTCGCTGATTAACCACCATAGTATGATGCATTGTTGTTGAAACGAACTAGCTAGTTACAACTGTTTCCAGAACACGGTCGCATTGCTGTCGTTTGAACCACATTAGTTCAACAACATAGGGCCATTGTTAATGACGTCACACGCATGTGGTGGAGGAATAACTTCTGCTATTTAACCGATTAGACATCTCTAAGATGCTGCTGTATTGAACATGGCACCTGATAACTGTCATCTTGCTTTATTTGATGTTTGATTCATCGCGGGTTCCCTCTTACGTCATACTCCGGGGTTTCCCTTTATGCACATGCGCACTCTTCAAAAACGGCGCTTTTAGAGGATGTGCAAAAATACATAGATTAAAATGCATTTATATTTAAATAGAATGGAATATATAGATTGTACTGCATGTTAGCTTGCTTATTGTGCCCAAGAGCATATTTATTTAAGCCTATATCCCTTGCTAACAAGAAACTATGCTTCTAACCACAGGTCGAGAGCCGTAGTTCCTACCACGTAAGTTTGCGACTCTATTTGCGAATGTTCGTTTGAAGTATGGTTTCTGGAAACAGCATGTTAACGGGGTAAACACGTGTAAATTATGCTTTCACTCAATTTGCTTTCTGTTTCCATTTCAACAAAATTTACATTATAACTCATTCATTTTTAAAGCATCACAGTAATTTTGAGTTGTTTCCAAGGACAAGAGGCAGAATCACCCTACAATCTAGGATGTGGCCAAGGTGATGGCAAATAGTTTTACACTGTCTCTCTCTCTCTCTCTCTCTCTCTCTCTCTCTCTCTCTCTCTC
>NW_015664993.1:97376-129027 GCF_001515625.1 Sinocyclocheilus rhinocerous | reverse complement strand
TCTCTCTCTCTCTCTCTCTCTCTCTCTCTCTCTCTCTCGCTCTCCATCAAGTTAGTCTTTTCTCAGCTTTTTTCTACATGGTGGTTGTTCAGCCTGGATACATTCATTAGCTAACAAAATTAGAATTGTAGGTTATTTTTTTTGGTTTTTTAAAAATAATGTATTAATATGATGTGAGGTCCAGATACCAGCATGACACCGAAACAGGTAGTAGTAATGGCTAGTGATGGGCGTTTTTGAAGCACTGCTTTGTGAAACTTCGAAACCTTTGCGAACCATTTGTTTCTAAACAGTGGTTTGGAGCGCGTATCAAACTGCCAAAGTCACATGATTTCAGTAAATGAGGCTTTGTTACATCATAACTGTTTTGAAACGTTTCAAAATTTCAATGGTTTGCCGACGGGGGGAGATGATCTCTGAGAACCCATGAATCATGCGAGTTCATTAAGATCGAACCATTGAACCAGTGTTTATGGTTTCTACCTGATCTCGGATCAATTTTATCAATTTGTAGACATTTTTAATGATACTTTTGTGTAATTAAAAGGATGAGAAGTAGTTAATAGTCTCTTATTGGCCTGTTTAGACAAGCTCTCCATAAAACAAACCAAACAAGCCCTGTAAATAAATAACAAAAATTTGAAACAAACAAAAAAAAACATTATACAGACACTTCATATTAAATGGTATTTTATTATTTTAATTGCATTTAATGTATTATACTTTAAACAAAACATAGACAATGGGTTTGTAAACTTTTTTGTTTTTTTTTTGTTTTGTAAAATGTTTATGCATATTTTGGTCTGAGTTTTTGTTGCATTTACACAGTTTTGACCAGCAGGCATCACCAGTGGGTGATGTTTCGAGTGCTTCGAAACAGTGAATCGTTTTGCAAAGCAACTGGTTCAATTGATTCGAAGCTTCAAAAAGGTTCATTTCTCCCATCACTAGTAATGGCTACTCTTTACTTAAGTACATGTCAAAGGCCATACTTCTTTACTTCAACTTGAGTGAAAAGTGTAATAAGTACTTCAACTTTTATCAGAGTCTTTTTAAAATTGACTATATGTACTTCTACTTGAGTGAAGAGTGTGTGTAGCCTATATTTTCTCTATGGCCAGCTATGAACGTGTCATGCCAGGACCAGCTAGGACAGAAACACAGTTTGAATAAGAAGGACGTTCATTGTGTTTAAGGTCACTGATAAGCCAGTCATCTACTACTACTTTACACAGTTTATTGAACTGAACTGTATCAGCACTGAAATGACTGGAGCTGAATAATGACACTATTTTTATTCATTCATTCATTTCAGGAAATTTTAGTTGGAAAGATGCATCACTCTTACCAACATATCATAAACCTACAATACTCATAACTGATTCCAAAAACACAGCTAGAATTAAGTTCAGTCAACTCAGAGTATGTTCTCGATGAAGACACAAAGACATTCTCAGCACAACGCCAAATACAGGAGTCACCATAGAATTGGACACTAAGAAGAAGCAAGACATTCTGCTTTTGTTTAATGGCAAGTTACATTCTTAGTGCATACTGCCACATACTGTGCAATCCTTTATAAATATTATCTTTTAATCTTTAATAATTTTTATTACTGATTAAACATTTATTAACAATTATTTTATTTATTTATTTAAATCTTGTTTACAGTAATTATGGTCAATTGTTTATTTATTTATTTATTTTTGATGATAAATATATAAATTGAATTTAAAAAACTGTCTGTGCTTGCAAAGATAATGTGGCTGAATAAGTTAATTTTATTTGTTTGTTTGGTCTTTATTTTAAGGTCCGATTCTCATTGTTAACTATTAACTACAACGTTTGCCTCAATAAACTCCTAATTTGCTGGTTATTAATAGTTAGTAAGGTAGTTGTTAAGTTCAGGTATGGAGTGGATTAAGGGATCTAAAATACGGTCACGCAGAATAAGGCATTTGTATGTGCTTTATAAGTACTAATAAACAGACAATATGCTAGTAATATCCATGCTAATACGTAACTAGTTGTTTGATTGTCTGGTTTTACTGGTTTTATGGGTATGCGTTTGAGTAAAATGAAATTTTTTTTTTATTCTATAAACTACTAACAACATTTCTTCCAAAATCCAAATAAATATATTGTAATTTAGGGCATTTATTTGTAGAAAATGACAACTGGTCAAAATAACAAAAAGATGCAGTGTTTTCAGACCTCAAATATAGCAAAGAAAACAAGTTCATATTCATTTTTAAACAACACAATACTAATGTTTTAACTTCAGAAATCAATTTTTGGTGGAATAACCCTGATTCTCAATCATAGCTTACATGGATCTTGACATGCTCTTCACCAGTCTTTCACATTGCTATTGGGTGACTTTATGCCACTTCTGGTGCAAAAATTCAGGCAGCTCAGCTTTGTTTGATAGCTTGTGATCATCCATCTTCCTCTTGATCACATTCCAGAGGTTTTCAATGGGGTTAAGGTCTTGAGATTGGGCTGGCCATGGTAGGGTCTTGATTTGGTGGTCCTCCATCCATACATTGATTGACCTGGCTGTGTGGCATGGAGCATTGTCTTGCTGGAAAAAACAATCCTCAGAGTTGTGGAAAAGAAGTTTTCTTCCAGGACAACCTTGTACGTGGTTTGATTCATACGCCCTTCACAAAGACGAATGTGCCCGATTCCAGCCTTGCTGAAGCACCTCCAGATCATCACCGATCCTCCACCAAATTTCACAGTGGATGTGAGACATTGTGGCTTGTAGGCCTCTCCAGGTCTCTGTCTAACCATTTGACGACCAGGTGTTGGGCAAAGCTGAGAATTGGACTCATCGGAGAAGGTGACATTACTCCAGCCATTTGCCATTCTTTTTGAAGGTCAATTGATGTCATCCTACAGTTGTTAAATGACATTCTAATGAGTTGGCGTTCATCCTGGTCAGCGGAGAGTCGTTTTCGCCCTCTGCCGGTCTGTAGCTTTGTTTTCCCCAACGTCTGCAGCTTGTCCTTGTGTGGAAAGAAGCAACCTGACGCTCACTGTATCTCTCTGCCAGTAAAGCCAGAATTGAACCCTTCTTTTCCTCATTCAAAACTTTTCTTTTCAACTCTTTTGGCATGGTCAATAGTTATTATTTGATTCCAATTACTTTTGAGGTACTGCTAGCACTGTTTTTGCCATTGTCATATTCATTACCATGCTAAACTATTCTGTGAGCTGTCTTTTTAGATTACTATAAGAGAAGAGCATTGAAAGACAAAAAGTGGGATGGCCGAAAACTTAGGAGTTTCCAGCTTAGAAAGCGTTTTACTTACCATGCCCAGGTAATCTTACAGTTCTTTGTATAATGTATTCAGATCAAACATTCTTCAAGTTCTGTCTTACATGTGTCTATGTAAGTGTCCCAACTGTCAATAGATAAGATCTGATCCAATACATGTGTTTAATACATGTGAATTTGGTAGTAATTGAGAGCGTCTGTGGGACTGGGAGTGCATTGCATTTGTGTGTGTTAAGCACAAGCCTTTCTGTGCAGGACTCTAAATTGAGAGCATTTTTGTTCTAAATTGAGATTGTTTGGCTCCAGTTATACATGCAGATTTACCACTGAAACAGCCGAAGGAGTCAAGATTATGACCGGTCTAAACTCCCCCAATTTGTACCACATCCTCTTGAAATCACATTCAGAAGATCACTCAACAAATGAAAGGCAGTGAGCACAATTTATAGCAATAACATATCTGGATATCATTGATTTTCAATGAGAATGGGCAATTTCTGGGACCTTCAACTTTATGCAAATGAGAAGCAACATGTTGTCTTCATTTACATGACAGTGATGCATTTGGCAGATCCTTATATCCAAACTTACAGCGCATGGATTGTATACATTAGTATACCAGTATGGTAGTATTCCTTGGGAATCCATGACCTTGGTGTTGTAAATGTCACACTCTAGTTAAGCTACATTAACCCTTTTGAATTTGGGAGGCTTGAAACCTATTTTAAATAAAGATAATTGTTTCACCAAGTTCAGGATTAAATCTGAGGATGATTCTCACAAATCTGTATTTTCTGTGTGCCATTCACAAGGTCTCTGATGTGAATGTTTTCCTATCTGTGGCCAGGTGTGACCCTTGGGTCATGGGATTCCAACCAACCGAAAGGCCTTCTGTGTTTTACAACTTAGAGTTGAAGATTTATTTGTTAGTGGTCTGAGTATTTAAGAGACAAAATAGTTACTGGGATTCTGTAACCAGAAAACCCCTGCACAGTGCGAGTGAAATATCTGGAGTTCTGCACCCTCTCCTTGCTCTCAGGTATACATCTCTCACTCTTAGATTCTGTTATGTATTTATCATTTCTGAATTGGATTCTCATTGTTTTATAATGTAATTGCCATAGTACATTCTTGCCTGACAAATAAATTATTTTGGATTCTCATTAAACATTATGACTAGAAGAGTATGTGGAGGCTGATGTTACCTCAGCTCTATGGCCAGGATAGAGCAAACTTAAGGCTAATGAATGAATGGAGCAGTAGGCATGTCATCAAGAGACATTTTTATTTCTGTCTATCACTGATTTAGCAAGTTGTATAAAAGAGACTAACTAAACTATACTTTTTGTCAAGAGCAAGCAGTAGGTGGCCGACTTATTAGTCAACCTACACCCTCTGAATAAAATCAGACTGGGGAATTTGTGATTGTGAGATGCATGACCCCAGGCATCATGAAACTCTGTGACATCAGGACCCTAATGAACGGATAATTGGAAGTACGGGACTCTCTCTCTCTCTCTCTCTCTCTCTCTCTCTCTCTCTCTCTCGCTCTCCATCAAGTTAGTCTTTTCTCAGCTTTTTTCTACATGGTGGTTGTTCAGCCTGGATACATTCATTAGCTAACAAAATTAGAATTGTAGGTTTTTTTTTTGGGTTTTTTAAAAATAATGTATTAATATGATGTGAGGTCCAGATACCAGCATGACACCGAAACAGGTAGTAGTAATGGCTAGTGATGGGCGTTTTTGAAGCACTGCTTTGTGAAACTTCGAAACCTTTGCGAACCATTTGTTTCTAAACAGTGGTTTGGAGCGCGTATCAAACTGCCAAAGTCACATGATTTCAGTAAATGAGGCTTTGTTACATCATAACTGTTTTGAAACGTTTCAAAATTTCAATGGTTTGCCGACGGGGGGAGATGATCTCTGAGAACCCATGAATCATGCGAGTTCATTAAGATCGAACCATTGAACCAGTGTTTATGGTTTCTACCTGATCTCGGATCAATTTTATCAATTTGTAGACATTTTTAATGATACTTTTGTGTAATTAAAAGGATGAGAAGTAGTTAATAGTCTCTTATTGGCCTGTTTAGACAAGCTCTCCATAAAACAAACCAAACAAGCCCTGTAAATAAATAACAAAAATTTGAAACAAACAAAAAAAAACATTATACAGACACTTCATATTAAATGGTATTTTATTATTTTAATTGCATTTAATGTATTATACTTTAAACAAAACATAGACAATGGGTTTGTAAACTTTTTTGTTTTTTTTTTGTTTTGTAAAATGTTTATGCATATTTTGGTCTGAGTTTTTGTTGCATTTACACAGTTTTGACCAGCAGGCATCACCAGTGGGTGATGTTTCGAGTGCTTCGAAACAGTGAATCGTTTTGCAAAGCAACTGGTTCAATTGATTCGAAGCTTCAAAAAGGTTCATTTCTCCCATCACTAGTAATGGCTACTCTTTACTTAAGTACATGTCAAAGGCCATACTTCTTTACTTCAACTTGAGTGAAAAGTGTAATAAGTACTTCAACTTTTATCAGAGTCTTTTTAAAATTGACTATATGTACTTCTACTTGAGTGAAGAGTGTGTGTAGCCTATATTTTCTCTATGGCCAGCTATGAACGTGTCATGCCAGGACCAGCTAGGACAGAAACACAGTTTGAATAAGAAGGACGTTCATTGTGTTTAAGGTCACTGATAAGCCAGTCATCTACTACTACTTTACACAGTTTATTGAACTGAACTGTATCAGCACTGAAATGACTGGAGCTGAATAATGACACTATTTTTATTCATTCATTCATTTCAGGAAATTTTAGTTGGAAAGATGCATCACTCTTACCAACATATCATAAACCTACAATACTCATAACTGATTCCAAAAACACAGCTAGAATTAAGTTCAGTCAACTCAGAGTATGTTCTCGATGAAGACACAAAGACATTCTCAGCACAACGCCAAATACAGGAGTCACCATAGAATTGGACACTAAGAAGAAGCAAGACATTCTGCTTTTGTTTAATGGCAAGTTACATTCTTAGTGCATACTGCCACATACTGTGCAATCCTTTATAAATATTATCTTTTAATCTTTAATAATTTTTATTACTGATTAAACATTTATTAACAATTATTTTATTTATTTATTTAAATCTTGTTTACAGTAATTATGGTCAATTGTTTATTTATTTATTTATTTTTGATGATAAATATATAAATTGAATTTAAAAAACTGTCTGTGCTTGCAAAGATAATGTGGCTGAATAAGTTAATTTTATTTGTTTGTTTGGTCTTTATTTTAAGGTCCGATTCTCATTGTTAACTATTAACTACAACGTTTGCCTCAATAAACTCCTAATTTGCTGGTTATTAATAGTTAGTAAGGTAGTTGTTAAGTTCAGGTATGGAGTGGATTAAGGGATCTAAAATACGGTCACGCAGAATAAGGCATTTGTATGTGCTTTATAAGTACTAATAAACAGACAATATGCTAGTAATATCCATGCTAATACGTAACTAGTTGTTTGATTGTCTGGTTTTACTGGTTTTATGGGTATGCGTTTGAGTAAAATGAAATTTTTTTTTTATTCTATAAACTACTAACAACATTTCTTCCAAAATCCAAATAAATATATTGTAATTTAGGGCATTTATTTGTAGAAAATGACAACTGGTCAAAATAACAAAAAGATGCAGTGTTTTCAGACCTCAAATATAGCAAAGAAAACAAGTTCATATTCATTTTTAAACAACACAATACTAATGTTTTAACTTCAGAAATCAATTTTTGGTGGAATAACCCTGATTCTCAATCATAGCTTACATGGATCTTGACATGCTCTTCACCAGTCTTTCACATTGCTATTGGGTGACTTTATGCCACTTCTGGTGCAAAAATTCAGGCAGCTCAGCTTTGTTTGATAGCTTGTGATCATCCATCTTCCTCTTGATCACATTCCAGAGGTTTTCAATGGGGTTAAGGTCTTGAGATTGGGCTGGCCATGGTAGGGTCTTGATTTGGTGGTCCTCCATCCATACATTGATTGACCTGGCTGTGTGGCATGGAGCATTGTCTTGCTGGAAAAAACAATCCTCAGAGTTGTGGAAAAGAAGTTTTCTTCCAGGACAACCTTGTACGTGGTTTGATTCATACGCCCTTCACAAAGACGAATGTGCCCGATTCCAGCCTTGCTGAAGCACCTCCAGATCATCACCGATCCTCCACCAAATTTCACAGTGGATGTGAGACATTGTGGCTTGTAGGCCTCTCCAGGTCTCTGTCTAACCATTTGACGACCAGGTGTTGGGCAAAGCTGAGAATTGGACTCATCGGAGAAGGTGACATTACTCCAGCCATTTGCCATTCTTTTTGAAGGTCAATTGATGTCATCCTACAGTTGTTAAATGACATTCTAATGAGTTGGCGTTCATCCTGGTCAGCGGAGAGTCGTTTTCGCCCTCTGCCGGTCTGTAGCTTTGTTTTCCCCAACGTCTGCAGCTTGTCCTTGTGTGGAAAGAAGCAACCTGACGCTCACTGTATCTCTCTGCCAGTAAAGCCAGAATTGAACCCTTCTTTTCCTCATTCAAAACTTTTCTTTTCAACTCTTTTGGCATGGTCAATAGTTATTATTTGATTCCAATTACTTTTGAGGTACTGCTAGCACTGTTTTTGCCATTGTCATATTCATTACCATGCTAAACTATTCTGTGAGCTGTCTTTTTAGATTACTATAAGAGAAGAGCATTGAAAGACAAAAAGTGGGATGGCCGAAAACTTAGGAGTTTCCAGCTTAGAAAGCGTTTTACTTACCATGCCCAGGTAATCTTACAGTTCTTTGTATAATGTATTCAGATCAAACATTCTTCAAGTTCTGTCTTACATGTGTCTATGTAAGTGTCCCAACTGTCAATAGATAAGATCTGATCCAATACATGTGTTTAATACATGTGAATTTGGTAGTAATTGAGAGCGTCTGTGGGACTGGGAGTGCATTGCATTTGTGTGTGTTAAGCACAAGCCTTTCTGTGCAGGACTCTAAATTGAGAGCATTTTTGTTCTAAATTGAGATTGTTTGGCTCCAGTTATACATGCAGATTTACCACTGAAACAGCCGAAGGAGTCAAGATTATGACCGGTCTAAACTCCCCCAATTTGTACCACATCCTCTTGAAATCACATTCAGAAGATCACTCAACAAATGAAAGGCAGTGAGCACAATTTATAGCAATAACATATCTGGATATCATTGATTTTCAATGAGAATGGGCAATTTCTGGGACCTTCAACTTTATGCAAATGAGAAGCAACATGTTGTCTTCATTTACATGACAGTGATGCATTTGGCAGATCCTTATATCCAAACTTACAGCGCATGGATTGTATACATTAGTATACCAGTATGGTAGTATTCCTTGGGAATCCATGACCTTGGTGTTGTAAATGTCACACTCTAGTTAAGCTACATTAACCCTTTTGAATTTGGGAGGCTTGAAACCTATTTTAAATAAAGATAATTGTTTCACCAAGTTCAGGATTAAATCTGAGGATGATTCTCACAAATCTGTATTTTCTGTGTGCCATTCACAAGGTCTCTGATGTGAATGTTTTCCTATCTGTGGCCAGGTGTGACCCTTGGGTCATGGGATTCCAACCAACCGAAAGGCCTTCTGTGTTTTACAACTTAGAGTTGAAGATTTATTTGTTAGTGGTCTGAGTATTTAAGAGACAAAATAGTTACTGGGATTCTGTAACCAGAAAACCCCTGCACAGTGCGAGTGAAATATCTGGAGTTCTGCACCCTCTCCTTGCTCTCAGGTATACATCTCTCACTCTTAGATTCTGTTATGTATTTATCATTTCTGAATTGGATTCTCATTGTTTTATAATGTAATTGCCATAGTACATTCTTGCCTGACAAATAAATTATTTTGGATTCTCATTAAACATTATGACTAGAAGAGTATGTGGAGGCTGATGTTACCTCAGCTCTATGGCCAGGATAGAGCAAACTTAAGGCTAATGAATGAATGGAGCAGTAGGCATGTCATCAAGAGACATTTTTATTTCTGTCTATCACTGATTTAGCAAGTTGTATAAAAGAGACTAACTAAACTATACTTTTTGTCAAGAGCAAGCAGTAGGTGGCCGACTTATTAGTCAACCTACACCCTCTGAATAAAATCAGACTGGGGAATTTGTGATTGTGAGATGCATGACCCCAGGCATCATGAAACTCTGTGACATCAGGACCCTAATGAACGGATAATTGGAAGTACGGGATATCCAAAATAATCAGATATCTAAAATAATACATAACCAATGTTTGAGATTAGTTCCTAAATAGAAACAATCTAAATTTAATGATCACTTGAAATTGGAGTCAGATTAAACATGGAGCCATAATCGAATTTATACTGAATCCTCATAATTTAGTTAAACTTTACATAGGATTAGATAAAATACCTACACGCATTATACCTTCACCCATGCTGTTGAATTCCATCATTGGGCTACTGAGTGGTCCTTATAATATCAATTTGTTATTTTATTAGTTTATTTTGTGTGTGTCTCAGAGAGATCCAGAAGTAAAGGTTATTAAACAGCCCTAATATTCATGAAGTCTCCTAAACTGTCAATGGACAGAGAACAAGAAGAGAATAGATTGTATTGATCCCTGGTGGAAAATTAAGATGTTACAGCAGTAAACACATCAAAATTACAGAATAACTCGCTACTCAGTTATTCCTTGCGAGCCAACGATGACTTCAGCACTGGGACAATTTGCGCTCATTAATTTATTAACTAAATTAAATTGGAATCCCCATCTGTATTCCCTTGAATTGCCAATCCCTGGCATGCAAAAATAATTGGATGGGTGATAAACCAAGCAATAAAGCAATTCTTGTGTCGTCTATCTGCTTGTGTTTGCCTGAATTTAGAGCATTGGCAATGCTAGCAATAGTAACCACAGCACGGTGTAGATACGATCTTTCTTTCTTGCTCTTGAGAGAAGCCTGTACCTTATTGGGTTTTTTTTACCTATCTTTTTGTTCCTCAAGTAAAGATCACTCTTATTTTTAAAAACTCAAGTATCCTGGTTCATTGCTCTTCTGCTCTTGGGTTCAACTGTTGGGGAGTTCAGTGGGAAACATCTGACACTTAGGGCACCAGATACTCGGGTTCGATCCCCACCTAGGCAGCATCATTCTAATGCTTTTGAAAAGCCATCCTTCACAAAGGCTTTATAAGATTCTTGCTTGATTTAGAGCAGAGTTCACAAAATACCTTGCTTTTGGGTGGCATCGTATGATATCCAGGGCAAGTGTTTTTTTTTTTGTTTTTTTTTTCAGTTATCTCTATATTTCCTAGAGTTATTTTGCCAACTCGCTTCATTGGTGCTATTGTCATTATTTGACAATGTCAACAAATGGTCATTTTAAGAAGTAGCAACTGAAGTTGTAGTCTTAATTACAAACTGCTCCATTGTTAAAAAAAAAGGCAAAGATGATCTGATCTTACAACTTACAATAATGGTTAGATAACCATGCACAACGCTTTAAAGAGCGGTCACTCTATTTATGTCAGTCAAACAAGTGGTTTGACGAGTCACAATCTCTCTGATAAACCTGATGATTTTGAAGTTAATTACATAAAAATGCAATTTATCATCATGCAAAAAACAGAAAGCACAAACATTTTATGTTGTAAAGCTAAATATAACACTAGAACTGCGTGCATTATAGCTCGCCTGACTGATGTGAGATTCACTAAACAGAACGGCCCTCGAGCCGCCTATGATGACAACCCTTAGGATAAACTTTTAGCATGTTAATGATGCTAAAGTTTTATGTTTGATCTGGCTGGTCTTGCTACTACTACACAGACATCCTGCAGAAAGCTTATAAAACATTCTGCTATGGCTGCACAAATGGACATACATAAACGTATTTAATCATATTGCCAATCAGTTTTCAACATCTGTATAGTGTGTGGCTTTCTATAGACGTTGGTCTTAGTACAGTAGGCTACTGTTGAATAAAGAATCAGTTTGTAAAACTGCTTTTGAGGGGGACAAAATGCATTGTCCTCTTCATTGTTAAGTGCATAAGGGAGGTACTTCAATACTCACTGGTACATTTCAAATATGTCTGGTGTACCTTTTTCTGCAGGATGTTGATCTTCTTCTCCTTGACCTCCAGCATATCCTTCAGGTCACACATCTCACTGTTTAGTGTTCCCTTCTCTTCTATGAGATCCTGGGTCTGTTTGATCTTCTTGTTTAGGAATGACTCTCTCTCATCCAGACATAGACGTAGAGCGTCCACCTAATGACAAACTGTCCTTTAGAGGAAATTCAAACTTAACAATGGTAATCTTCAAAGTGATATATTATTTTTCAATTTATTTTATTTTATTATTATTGTTATTATTCTTTTTTTTTTTTTTTTCTTTGAGTGGTCCCAAGATTTGGGACCACTCAAAGGTCTCATTTTTTTTTTTTTTTTTTTTTTTTTTTTTTTTTTTTCTTTGAGTGGTCCCAAGATTTGGGACCACTCAAAGGTCTCATTTTTTTTCTGACAGTGCTGTCAGAACAGTCTGTCATTCAGGGCATGGTCTTTTATTTTAATTCATATAATTTATGTTGGTCTTCCTAAAGAAGACTCCTGGTACATATGATTCTACGGAGCCCCTAAAGGGACATGGTGGCGGAAAAAAAATTAGGGGTGGGAGGAAATTTTTTTTTGCGTTCTCTCGCAAAACTTTTGCGTTCCCTCGCAAAACGCAAATATCTTTTGCGAGAGAACGCAAATATCTTTGCGAGAGAACGCAAAAGGGAACGCAAATATCTTTTGCGAGAGAACGCAAATATCTTTGCGAGAGAACGCAAAAGGGAACGCAAATATCTTTTGCGAGAGAACGCAAATATCTTTGCGAGAGAACGCAAAAGGGAACGCAAATATCTTTTGCGAGAGAACGCAAATATCTTTGCGAGAGAACGCAAAAGGGAACGCAAATATCTTTTGCGAGAGAACGCAAATATCTTTGCGAGAGAACGCAAAAGGGAACGCAAATATCTTTTGCGAGAGAACGCAAATATCTTTGCGAGAGAACGCAAAAGTTTTGCGAGAGAACGCAAAAAAAAATTTCCTCCCACCCCTAATTTTTTTTCCGCCACCATGTCCCTTTAGGGGCTCCGTATGATTCTCTTTGAGGGCCTGGAAGAACGGACACTCCTTGTCAGATGGCAGGTGTCTGGGTTTAGTTAGTTTTGGCTATAGTGTGTGGGTCTGGATGCTAGTCACTTAGACTCTGGATGATTTCATTACAAAAACCTGACAGAAACAGTGTCATTGCTATGGGGAAAAACACATCATCTTGTCTAATCACGTTGGTGTAAATTGGCAGATTTTAGTGATTTTAGGTCACAGTAAAATCTATGGCCCTAAAAAATGCCCCCAATGTTCTCTGAATGCCCCTGCTGAAAAAGGTTAGTTTAATGACTTTGCCCCTCTGAGTTATGATTCAGAAAGGTCCCAGAAATTTCTGCACACCTGTTTTTCAGGTAAATAATTTAGTGATATAGTGCTGTTAAAAACTATTGACTACATCATTTAAGATGGTTATTGTTAATTTTAAAAGACACATATATTCAAGTCCAATTTATAGGCAGGGCATGCAGGTTACAACATTTCAGGCTATTAAAAATGCAGTGAGAATGTGAGAACTGAGGGTTAGGTTACTCTTCACCTGAGAGGTACACCATTCAGTTATAGACAGTGTCTATTTGCATAGCTGCTACACTGTGAAATGGAAAAACAAAACACATCAAAAATCTCATTTCTCATATTATGGGATTTTGCCCTCAACTGCATTTTCAGACTCAATGTTCTTTCTTTATCTCAACAGTAATTATTGATAACATGATCTTAACAATGTTTTTTCCTCATTAAAAAGAACACTGGCTCCCCAAAAAAATATTTTCACTGTAGTCTATAGAGACCCCCTCAGTCCTGTCAGAATTATAAAATTTTGCATTAACAAGTCAATTGCATTGACTGTTAATGTCAGCATTTGACATTAACAGTCAAATGCTGGTATTTATGGGAGTGAAAAGTGTGACAGATGCGTGTAAATTTATGTTTTATGGAAATACTTGCCTCTGCCTGAAGGATATTAGCTCTGTGTTCTTTGGCTATGAGAGATTCCTTCAGGACTTCTATGTGCTGTTTGCAGTCCGAGTTTTGATTGCTCAGTGTGTCAAGCTTAGTTTGCAGTGCCATCGACTCAGACTCTTTCTTTACTACTTCCTGTTTCAGCAGATCAATCTGAGACATAGAGTCAAATAAACAGACAATTAACAATGAATAACATGTTAACACAATGAGGGGGGAAACATAATATAGAACTAGGAAAACATTTAAAAAACAAATTTAATAGAGAGATGAAACCGTGATATAGCAGAAATTGTGTTCTGCATGTTGCCTTCCTGTCTCATCCTTGATCTCGGCCAATAATATTATTTGGAATTTGTTAGTTTAGATTTGTTTGTTAATTATCACATTTTTATTTCTGAAAGTAATATAAACAACACATTTTCATGATCAGATTTTTTTGCAATACATTCAATTATTGAACATAGCAGTTTTCTTCTGACGCAAATGAACGAACATAATGTGATACTGGTTGGGTTACATCATACCGGCAATAGGTGTAAAGAAGGAGTTCTGTCCAGAAAGTTGTCCAGAAACATGAAGGCAGAACTGCCGTTTAGCCAGTAGTAGGCGACCTGCTCAAATGCTATCTTACTGAACAATTGCAGGTAGCAACTTAACTCAAATATGATGTGCTAGGCAACCCGGCTCAAGCTCTTTCCTAGTGGCACAATGTTTTCCGCCAAATTCTGGCACTTTTCTCATAGATACTGCAGTGCACGGTGCTACCATCAGCTTTGTGTTTTTGCCAGTTCCAGAAAGTCCACTGCATAAGTTAGTTCACGGTAGAACACGGTAGAATGGGTTGACAACTCTGAAGCAAACTGATGAGCGGTATACCAGATTGTACAAAGGCTTTAAGGGATCTGTTTGGTCTCCTTCAAACGACTTTCCTGCAACTTGTATGTTAAATTGATTTCAAGAAATTCAGGTTTAGACATATTTTAGACATAGTTGGTATTGTACATATCATGGAGCACATGTAACAATGCTCACTGGCTTTGGTCAACTCAAAGTGGAGTTGTTGTTCTTCCCACTGGCTCAATATGAGTTACCACAGGCTCAATCGATAATCAACATTTGACACACACGCTGTGGTGATCTGCAGAGGGTTCTGGCCACAATTAATGGTGGCATACACTGATTTCTACTACATACATAGGACAGGTGATGACGACAAAATGACAGATGTACAGTACAGACGACAGTATGGATGCAGTAGATTCATACACATTCAAACTATATCAAATATACCTCTTTAATCATCTCAAATTAATTACTTGTTCAAAAGAAGTAACTGCTGAGAGAGTATATACATTAATGCATTTGGCAGATGCTTTTATCGAAAGTGCTTAGGGCAGTTGTGGCCTAATGATTAGAGAGTCGGACTTGTAACCCAAAGTTCTTGGGTTTGATTCTCAGTTCAGTCAGGAAATGCAGGTGGAGGGAGTGAATCAACAGCACTCTCTTCCACCTTCAATATCCACGACTGAGGTGCCCTTGAGCAAGGCAGCCCCAATTGCTTCCTGGGTACAGCTGCAAAAATGGCTGCCCACTGCTCCGGGTGTGTGTTCACAGTGTGTGTGTCTGTTTAATACTCACTGCTCTGTGTGTGCACTATCTTGGATAGGATAAATGCAGAGGACAAATTCTAAGTATGGGTTACCATACTTGGCCTACACGTCACGTCACTTCTATCCTTGGCGTTGCTAGTGCAATGCTCTACTGTTTGAGCTACAGGAATCATTTTTGAAGTATGCAATTTTGGATGCAGCCACAGTGTACCATGAAGAGCACTATATAAGTAAATGTGATTTGACTTGTTTGTAGAATCGAATCTCAGTGAAACTGAGGATTTACTATTTTCTACATTACTCCACTAATATAGTCCACTCAATGAGTAAATGAAAACACATTCAGACACTGAGTGTGCAGAAAGTGCATCATGCAGCATCTTTTAGCTAGATGCGGCAATTAATTCAGTGTGACGCTCGCAGAGGAGTGGGTATTCTCAAGAAGCAAACCTTTCAGCAAGCCATACATCGGTTGTACACTCATTATTGAGGTACATTATGGGAGTGAATGAGTGCACCTGATGATGTCCTGTGTGGTTTCGAACACCACTACACGTGGCTGCTCCTTCAAATAGTGCAATATACTGTATAAGGGTATGGGGGTGATTACAGACACAGCCCATCTTTGTACTGCATATTTGACTTTTTAGGACGTTTAGTGATTCCCTCAGTTTTCTCAGCTCCAAAGCTGCTTGTGCAATACAGGTTGACAAAACTTTCTATCATGCTACAAAAAGATGAGCTACTGAAAAATGTAGTTAAGTTTTTAATGTCACTACTAGTAGTGTTAGATGAAAGTACCTATCTGTCCACCCACCCCTCCATCAGTCTTTCTGTGCAGAGAGTCCATTCTTACCTTGTTCTTCATGAACTTTGAGTGGTTCTTATAGACTTCCATCTGTTTGAATTCTTCATCCCGGCCATCTGTGTGCAAAAGGCCATTTGTCTTTATCGTTTGGATCTCGTCTTCCAGGCCTCGAATATTCCGCTCCAGTGATGCAATTTTGGTGTCCTGTGCGGGATATGTGATTTACAAAAAAGCCAAGTGTGTGATGTTATGGAGCAAGAAGGTCAAAAAGATCTTTCAAACAAACAATGATTGTTAACCTAATCTATTTATCTATCTGAGTCTGTAAGGCCTTGCATCTTCCAACTTGAAGACTTTATCTATTATCATCATCACACAAAGCCAACATTGAAAGTTTGTCTTGACAAACTTTCCTGAAATTCTGTATTTCCTTAATCTCAAATTGTAGTTCTGCATACTACTGCAAATAAAATTTAGTTTTTGGATTGGAATTTTAAAGGTACTCTGTGAAGCAAGAAAATTCTAAAATTCAAAACTCAGATTTTCAGATGTACAAAATCTAGGCCAAATGTCAGGCTTGCAGGTTCCACAGCAAGTAATAGATGTTATCTGTATAAATGTTTATGAAAATGTCACAGTATTCAGCTGGTGTGCCTTAGATGGCCACCAGAGGTCACTGTGTCTGTTTGTTGAGCACATGGCTTGTTGTTTGTTGTTGGTGCCATGTGCTCTCCTGTCTATTGTCTTACCCCGCCCTTCTTGTTATCTCATTATTGTTTCAGGCCTGTCACGGTTCTGCTGGTGTGCCCTAGTTGGCCACCAGATGTCACTGTGTGTTTTGTTGAGCACATGGCTTGTTGTTTGTTGTTGGTGCCATGTGCTCTCCTGTCTATTGTCTTACCCCGCCCTTCTTGTTATCTCATTATTGTTTCAGGCCATGTCCACACGTACATGGGTATTTTTATAAACTGAGTTTTTCCTTCTTCCGTTTAAAAAAAATACTCCGTCCACATGAAAACGCAAACGCATGCTGTGAAGCACTGTCAAGACCATACCTAACCAACAGGTGGCGATATAATCTCAACCGTAAAGCTATGTTGGCCAAAGGACAATGGAAGCAATCAAAATCAACAAAAGAGCAATGATATACAAGTGCTATAACAAGTCTCAGTTAGCATAACGCAGTACACGTAGCAAGGTTTTTTTTTTATTATATAATAAATAAAAAGAAAACAGATAGAATAGAAAAAGAATAGAGCATGCTAGTGTTAGAGATATTTTTGCGTTTGCTAATTGTATAATAAATGAAAAGAAAACAGATTACAAACAGAAAACAAAACAGAAAACAAAAAGATTAGAAAGCTAGTGTTATTATTTTTTTTTTTTAAGAAAACAAGCAGCAAATGAATAGAGTGCAAGTCTAAAAGGGACAAGTGTTTTTTTTTAAAGAATAGAATTAGAATAGAGAGTGCTAGAGTTAGAGGGTCAAATAAGAACGCAAGCTTCTACAGGGCACATACACTGAACAAAATTATAAACGCAACACTTTTGTTTTTGCCCTTGTATTTTGTATGTTTTTTTTTTTTATTTTTTTTATAATATATATATATATATATATATATATATAATATATATATATATATATATATATATATATTTATAATATATATATATGGCAACCATCTTTTACATGGCTTAAACTTTTTCTCGTGCTTTCTTCTCTCTCAAAGTTTATTTTATTTCTGCACACGCGTCCGATGTGGCCTTTCTTTCCACACGTATGGCAGGCTTGATCTTTGTACCAGCAGTCCTCATCCGTGTGGTTCGTTTTCCCACATCTCTTGCAATTGCATCGCTGTTTGGGTGAGGAAACATGCATTGCATTTACCTTGAGGGAAGTGATGAGCTGCTGCGCTTCGCGAGCGACGGTCTCCGCGGCCACCGGGA
This sequence comes from Sinocyclocheilus rhinocerous, assembly GCF_001515625.1. Lineage (NCBI taxonomy): Eukaryota > Metazoa > Chordata > Actinopteri > Cypriniformes > Cyprinidae > Sinocyclocheilus > Sinocyclocheilus rhinocerous. The sequence continues at coordinate 111,187 of NW_015664993.1, read as the reverse complement.
TCTCTACAGCTTTGTGAAAAGTAAGTGCCGCCTCTGTGAGAAGTCACTTTTGTATCGCTTTGTTGCGTAATCCACAAACAAATCTATCCCTTAGAGCATCCTCCAAGTGTGTACCGAAATCACAATGTTCAGAGAGTTGTTTTAAAACTGCTACATATTGTGCAAACGTCTCTCCTTCCTCTTAATTGCGTTTGTGGAAATGGAATCATTCTGCTATTATGAGGGGCTTTGGCGAAAAATGTTTTGTTAACGTCATAACAATCTCCTGATACGTCTTTTCTCCTGGTTTAGCAGGTGCAATCAAGTTACGTAGAAGACTGTATGTTTTAGTGCCCATAACACTTAACAACACTGGTACTCGTTTTTCCTCGTCAATATCATTGGCCATTGTGAAGTGTTCAAACCGTTCAATATATGTTGTCCACTGGTCGATGGTCTCATCAAAAGCATCAACATGCCCGATAGTCGCCATTCTGTTCGTGGATTATCTTGATTTGACCCCCTGCTTGCCGTCAGCGTTTTCAGCAACGATGTGCACTCATTTTCGTCAGAAAAGTATGCTGGTTTATATCAATCTGTACCAGTACAATATTAAAGTCAATATTTCCACTCCTCATCGCCAATTTTGTTGTGTTTGTCCTAATATCAGTATATTCGATGGAGCTATACAATAAACACACAATGGAGGCCGAGTGCATTTAATAACTTGAACTTCTTTTACTAGCAACGGTTCACAGTATATACTGTACAGGGTCACATGCCCTCAAGAGCATAATACAACAATTGCAGGATAACCCAATTCCGGACACTAAATACATAACAGGATGTTTTCTTGAGACTTTAGGCTCCATTATCCCAATTGCTGATAATGGAATGACCTAATGAAAGCTGTCAGGTATCTGAACATTGTTGCGGACCAAGTGCACCCATTTATGGCAACTGTGGTCCTGGCCGTTAAGGGGCATTACCTACAGGATAATGCGCCATGCCAGAATCTGCACTGCCAGAATCATCAAGGAGTGGTTTATGGAAGATGATAATTCTGTTAATGCCTTGGCCTCAAAATTCACCTGACATGAACCCAATCAAAAAACGGGTTTACACTACAGTACATCACCACAACCCCACAATGTACTTGTTACGGAGTAATCAGAACATGAGGCGTGCGGATCCATGTGCAAGGCTTTATTACAAAGGCGTGGTCGAAAAAATGGGCAAGGGTCAGATAACAAAACAGGTACATCACAGGCAAGGCAAAGAGTATTCCTAGGGCAGACGAGGGTCTTCGATCGGCGAATGTAATCCAGAGGGCAAGGCAAACAAGTAATCCACAAACAGGCGATAGTCCAGTAAAGGGGCAAACAGAGTCCAAACAACAAGGCGAGAGAAATCCAAGGCAGGCAGATAATCAGGCAACCAGGCAATCAGGCAACACAACGAGACTAGACTACACTTGAACTAGGAACTAATATAAGACTTGGAAAAGGACTCTGTAACATTGCTATCACTAACTTAGCGATATGCGCAAAAAAAACTTGGCGATGAGAAGGATCTGAGTGGGTGTTATATTGTGTGTGTCATTGGTTGCAGGTGAGAGAGTGTAATCAGTTAAGTGGAGCATGGGAAATGTAGTCCGTGGTGACGTGTAAAAGTCTCTGTAGTGAGAGAGTCAATAATGGATGAGTGACCTCTGGTGGCAATCGGACGGAAGTCCACGGACTAGATTCGTGACAGAGTCCCCCCCCCAAGGAGCGGCTTCCAGACGCTCCAAACACAACACAGTCCAGGAGGGCGGTGGAGCGGAGGTGGAACGGGGGAGGGACGGAGGGCCAGGTCCACGTGGAAGTGGAGAGACCGGGGACTGAGGCAGAGCCGGCAGGGCAGAGCACCAAAGCGGAACAGAAAACCAGGGCGGAGCCGGGAACCAGGGTGGAACCAGCAGAGCAGAGGACCAGAGCAGAGCATAGAGTCAGACCGAAGCAGGAAGAGCAGGAAACCACCATGGCGGAGCAGACGGAGCAGAAGACCACCATGGCGGAGCAGATGGAGCAGAAGACCACCAGACCGGAGCAGACGGTCTAGACGGACAGACAGTTCACAATCAGCCTCCATGACTGATTCAGAACAGGACGAAAGTTCAGAAATGGCCTCATTGGCCGGTTTAGAGCAAGGCAAGAGTTCACAGACAGCCTCCATAACCGTGACAGGACAGGCAGAGGGTTCGCAGATGGCCTCCAAAGCCGTGACAGGACAGGCAGAGAGCTCTCAGATGGCCTCCATATCCGTGACAGGACAGGCAGAGAGTTCGCAGACGGCCTCCATAGCCTTGACAGGACAGGCAGAGAGTTCATAGACGGCCTCCATAGCCGCGACAGGACAGGCAGAGTTCACAGACGGCCTACATAGCTGTGACAGGACAGGCAGAGAGTTCACAGACGGCCTCCATAGCTGTGACAGGACAGGCAGAGAGTTCACAGACTGCCTCCATAACCGTTACAGGACAGGCAGAGAGTTTCTGCAGCGAATGCCGCCACCTCTGGAGGTTCTGCAGTGAATTCCGCCACCTCTGGAGGTTCTGCAGCAGCAACAGGAGCTTTGATTACGTGACGTGACATGTGGCCAAGTATGGTGACCCATACTTGGAATTAGTGCTCTGCATTTAACCCATCCTTAGTGCACACACACAGCAGTGAACACACACACACACTGTGAACACACACCCGGAGCAGTGGGCAGCCATTTTTGCTGCGGCGCCCGGGGAGCAGTTGGGGGTTCGGTGCCTTGCTCAAGGGCACCTCAGTCGTGGTATTGAAGGTGGGAGAGAGCGCTGTACATTCACTCCCCCCACCTACAATCCCTGCCGGTACGAGACTCGAACCCACAACCTTTGGGTTACGAGTCCAACTCTCTAACCATTAGGCCATTAACACAGAGAGTTCATAAATATTGTCCGTGGTCGAAACAAGAGCGACAGGGAACACCAAGGGTTCGGGGATGAGTGCCGCTGCTGTCTCGGGAGGAGTAGAAGCAGACATCACCACCATGAAAGGTTCTGCAACAGAAGTTCCCACCTCTCGGGGAACAGGAGCGAGCTCCGAAGCGGACTCAGGGACTGGAGGGGGCTCAGGAATGGATTCAAGGGCTGGAGAGAACTCTGGGGTAAACTCGGTGACTAGAGTGGGTGCCACCACCTCGGAAGGTTCTGCAGTGGAAGCTGCAATCTCTGGGGAAACTACGGTGGTGTGCAGCCCAAACACAGAGAATGGCCATAGCCATAACTGGCAGAACAAAGAGTACATTGTCTATGTCCGAGACTGACGGCGCTGTGCCTAGGGAGCTGGAGTGAGTAGCGGCCGGCAGGCTTGAGAGCGTAAAAACAGTGTCACTTGAGAACACTGAGTCTGCGTGGCTCGGGAGCGGAGAGTCTGCGTGGCTCGGGAGTGGAGAATTCGCGATGTAACCCGCAGCTCGTACAGACACCAGAGTTGGATCTTCCACGTTGGATGCCAGTCTCGAACGCCTTGGGACTGAATTTGTGTTTCTAGGCGTGGTAGACATGACGGGATGAGACTCTGGACGAACAGCTGTGACATGACGTGACTCTGGACGATCAGCTCTCGTGTAGCCAGACCTTCAGACTGACGGCTGAAGGTCTGGAATCCAAGGTAGCTTTCATTGGCCAAAGCCTGCCCATGAGGCTGTTTGACCGACATGTCAATCCAAAAAACTACTTAGTGACAAACGAGGACCCTCATAAATCACTCTTGATTTTAAAGGCTGGTTAAGGCCATCACAGAAAAAGTCTATTAACATACAGTCTGGTAATTCTGAGCCATTAGCCAGAGCCAAATATTCCACAATGTAACCCTCAAGTGATCGTGTGCCCTGCTTGAGAGCTAGTAGCAGAATTGCTGTGTTCATACCTGGCCAATGTCCTTCGGTAAAGTCGCTGGATCCTTGTTGGGCTGAGTATTCTGTTACGGAGTAATCAGAACATTAGACGTGCGGATCCATGTGCAAGGTTTTATTACAAAGGCGTGGTCAAAAAACGGGCAAGGGTCAGATAACAACACAGGTACTACACAGGCAAGGCAAAGAGTATTCCTAGGGCAGGCAAGGGTCTTCGATCGGCGAACGTAATCCAGAGGGCAAGGCAAACAAGTAATCCACAAATAGGCGATAGTCCAGTAAAGGGGCAAACAGAGTCCAAACGACAAGGCGAGAGAAATCCAAGGCAGGCAGATAATCAGGCAACACAACGAGACTAGACTAGAACTAGGAACTAATACAAGACTTGGAAAAGGGCTCCGTAACATTGCTATCACTAACGTAGCGATATGAGCAAACAATACTCGGCGATGAGAAGGATCTGAGTGGGTGTTTTATAGTGTGTGTCATTGGTTGCAGGTGAGAGAGTGTAATCAGTTAAGTGGAGCATGGGAAATGTAGTCCGTGGTGACGTGTAACAGTCTGTGTAGTGAGAGAGTCAACATAATGGACGAGCGACCTCTGGTGGCAATCGGACTGAAGTCCACGAACCGGATTCGTACTGGAACTGAACAGCCTGCTTGTGGTTCATCTGTGTATATAACTATAAAATCAGCTCATCTATTTAGCAAAATGTCACATCTAAAGGCCTGTTCACACCAGCACAAATTTTTCAGCCTGAAAATTTGGTCTGATTTCTACATGCAATTTGTATTTTCAGACCAATATGAAAAAAACAGCAGACAGGCTGATCAAAAATGCTAATTCAGTAGGTGGTGCTTATGGAAAATCAGAAATACAGTGGTACACAAACAGAAACTTTCTGTTTCTGGCAAGCTCTAACACTATTCACTTGCTCTTAGCAAGATAGTCTGTTTGTGTGTAGTGTGTAGTGTGTAGGATGTAGTTTTATGCTATAGCAGTGATGCTAGGCACATGACCAAAAGCACAAATCTTATAGGTTGTCTTTTTTATCAATTTTTTTTATTTTTTTTGCAACATGATGGAATATAGATTAGAATGTGGGTTTGCAGCACATTATTTGTGCTGTCTTTTTTACATGTTCTAATATGAAATAGCCAGTTTTATAAAGACCTTTATATAATTTTTAAAGCATGACTTGGATCATTGTTTTTTTAGAAATTAGAACAGCTCTAAAAACAAAAACAAAGCAAAACAAAACAAAATTTCTGTCACGGCATAAGAATGTTTGTAGTGGTTCGATCAGACACATTAATAATGATTTATTAAAATTAAAATATTTATCGCAAACAATTTTTACACAACATTTACCTTGGTGTGAACAGACTATACAAATTCATAATTTAAAAAATCTATTTTTTTTTGTCGTTTTTCAAGCTCTATAGAAATCAGAATTTAATTTATAATGGTGTACAACCCTGTTAGGAAGTGGCATGGAAAAAAGTGCATTATGCTGTTATAAACATGAATACAATGAAATTCATGAAAAGAAGTTCACAACATTAATGTAAAATTTAACTTAGATATACAATATAATATTAGGGTTGCCGAAAGTTAATGTATGATTAATTGCATATGTATAACACCTGCTTATTAGTTAATTATTAAGAAAGAGCCTTACTAATTATGTATTTATTTATTTTATTTAGTTCTCTTGGGACTGAATGCATTAATGCATTAACTAAAAACAAAATGTGTGTTATTACAGTTTAACATTTTGATTGACAACTCAGATTTTTATTTTTATTTTTTGACAAGCAATTCTGTACATACAAAAGAAAACGTTGTGTGTACTATACCTTCCATATGAAATCAGGCTCATAACACAAAGCTGGTGATGTTCTCTGAAACACATGGCATGACATATATATCAGCACACTTTAATTGTATAAGAATGCATACAAAATACATCAAATTACATCCACAGGGATAATCATAAAAAGATGCTGCTTACCCACACACAAATACAGCACAAACTTCACCATTTGCAATAAGAGCAGTGTGTTAGAAAGCAGTTTAGCTGCAGAATGTATTCTGCAGAATGCAGAATTAGCTGCTTATGTAATAAAAACCTGGAAGTAGAAAACAAGTCGTTTTGGCAGCTTGGTTTTAATTAAAGGTGTTTATTGAACTAACAAGGAAGTTTTGTGTTCTGAAACTTACAGTAGGTTATATATATATATATATGGCTGATTCTCTGTCAGTGCCTTGAATACTGAACAAGGGAGCAGACTGGGATACACCTACAGTCTGGATACATCATGCAGCAGGTAAAGTTAAATAGCACGGAGTTGTGGCGGCATACAATTAAAGATGTGACAGAATTCGCATACAGTGCTTGTTATGTTTAAGAAAGTTTTGTTGCCTGTGGTGGAGTGTTTTCCCCTTTAAGAGTTTTACGTTTGACTAATTCAGTAAAGCGATAGCCAGTTCACAGCTTTTCATCCAATCCCCTGGAAAGGGATTTCCAGGTTCAAATATTGTCCCAAGTTCTTTGTCATTATTGGCAAGTTTGTTCATTATTTCATTTTTGTGTGTGTTAGCATTTTGGGTGTAAAGAGATTAATATCTAAGATATAATCTAGTTCGTCTAAGTGATTATAGAATTTCAATTAATGACAAGTTTGATGTCGATGATTACCGTGTTTTGCAAATGGATTCATTTGAGGAATTCTCTCTCTCAACCCTGTTTAGGAGTGTCTTGGGGTTATCCTGATGGGAAACAGTGGCAGGTTTTCTGCCTTCCCCATCACAGCATTTTTGGCGCCCCCTAGTGGTCACTACTAGACTATGCAGACAACTGACATTCCTTTACTGAATCCATTATTATTTTCTTGTGAGCTTTCTGTTGGATTAAATTTTGTTGTGTATGAACTCCTGGCAAGTTTCCTGGATTGGATCAGCATGTTCTTTACAAATTAAAGAAACACTTTTAAGATATATTGTGTGCAAAGAAATGTAAACCAAAAGCATTACAATCACTGGTTAAAATCATGAATAGCAAATGTGACCTTTGAGAGTCAATAAAAAAAAACACACACAAGCAAGCAAACAAACAAACAAACAAACAAACAAAACAGCTAGACCTTGTTCTTTGTGATATCTGGGTATTTTGCATGTTGTAAACAAAATGGCAATCTATATACATTATACCCTTGCATGATCTGACATAAGTTTACGTGTTTGTAGAATCAGCGTTAAAGATCTCACCTTCACGCTGATGACGGTGTTGAGGACTTTAGTCTGGGTGGCATCTGGTAGCTGGTTTCTCCTGTGTAACTCCTGTGGAGGAACTCGATAGAAACAGGGATGTCGACTTGTCATTCTCGCATGCCAGTGCAGCACCTCTCTGTCTTTCTATCGCTTTCTTACACTGACCTAAAGATGACGTCCTCTTGTGCTCCTTTTAACCAACTGCTCTTTCTATAACAGTATTTGATTCCTTTTTGTGATGTTTTGACAGCTAAGCTACATGTACATGATTGTAGTTCCTTTCTCTCTGCCTGGGTTTTCTTCTATACATGTCATTGCTGAACAGTTGTGCTACAGGCATCTGTCTCTATCTATTATTCATTTCATTTTTCTTTTGCTTTTTAACTGTATGGCTTCCTTCGTCTAAAATGTGATCTCTCTCTCATAACACAGCAGGCTGGTAAACACGCCTTCAGGCAGCCATTATCAATAATTCACGTGAGGTGTTTTCCCCACAGCAAGAAGATCTGTCAGCAAACCCTTACCTTCAGACCTGTATTCTTTGCATTGGTCTGTGAGACATTACAGGATAGCATAAAAGAAACAATGAGTAAGATTGATTTTGCATCCAAAATGTCAACAGCATTGACCTCAATAGGCTGTGCACCACTTCTATTTGCACATAGTAATTTCTCCTCTCAGTACCATACTCTATCAAGTTATTCAACATATAAATCAGCTATGATATGAAGAAAATGTCTCCAGGTTATGCATGTAACCATGGTTCCCTGAAGGGAACAAGACGCCGTGTCGAAACGCTAAGGGAACGCCTTCAGCGTGACCACGCTCTGAATTACATGTGTAATCAGTCCAATAGATGGGCGAGATGTCACGGGCGGGTGATGTAATGACCAGGAAGCTATAAAAGCACGTGCGGTGGAACCGGCGTCAGCTTCTAGGAATGAAGCAAGTGCTTGCAGGGATGCCGGAAGTATGGCACTGAGACGCAGTGTCTCGTTCCCTTCGGGGAACAATGATTACATGCGTAACCTGGAGACGTTCCCCTTCAGGAACTCGAGCTGCGTTGAAACGCTAAGGGAACGAGTATGCCCATGCCGCCAGACTTACAAATCCCTGCCCAGTTGTGGAAGCTAGGGTGAGAGAACAGAAGAGCCCTGTGTGGCTCGCATATCTAGGCCATAGAACCTGACGAACGTGAGGGGTGTGGACCAACCCGCAGCGTTGCAGATGTCCTGCCTAGGCACACCTGCTAAAAATGCATTGGAGGCCGCCACAATTCTTGTTGAGTGAGCCTTGACCCCCAATGGCGAGGGGAGATCAGAGGACTCATAAGCAATGGAGATGGCATCAACTATCCACCGGCTGAGGCGCAAAGTCGAGATAAGAAGGGGCCACTGAGAGGCCCTGCAGATCCCCCAACTCTCTTTAGAAAAGATATCGCCAGAAGGAAGGCAGTCTTAATAGTGAGATAGCGATCAGAAATCTCTTCAATAGGCTCGAAGGGAGGCTTACAAAGAGCTTCTAGCACCACAGCCAGGTCCCATGGAGGGACACGGGATCGTACCGGAGGACGATCAGCGCACCACGGAGGAAACGTGCAACTAGGGGATATCTGCCCACTGACTGTCCACCAATAGGGGCGTGGTAGGCCGCAATGGCCGCCATGTAGATTTTTAGGGTGGAGTGGGTCAACCCTGTGGAAAAACGGGCCTGCAGGAACTCCAGAACTGTACCAACCGGGCAGTTAGCTGGGTCGAGCTGGCGGTCTCCGCACCAAGAAGTGAAAAGTTTCCACTTCAAGGCGTACAGTTTGCTTGTGGAGGGAGCTCTGGATTGGAGGATGGTCTCAACAACCTCAGTTGAGAGACCGGAAGCTACGAGTTGTGCCCCCTCAGGGGCCACACCCATAACTTCCGGTGTGGGGGTGGAATATCGTGCCTTCCGCCTGTGAGAGGAGGTCCCTTCTGACGGGAATCTCCCATGGAGAGCCATCGAGAAGAGAAATCAGGTCCAAGAACCATACTCGGCCCCACCAGAACGGGGCTACTAACAGCAGCCGGACTCCGTCCCGGCACACTCTCTCCAGAACTCCCGGGAGCAGAGCGATCGGGGGAAAAGTGTACAGACGAAGCCTCGGCCAAGTCTGCACCATAGCGTCCAGTCCAAGAGGAGCTGGATGAGTCAGAGAGAACCAGAGGGGACAGTGCGATGTCATCTGAGGTGCAAACAAGTCCACCTGAGCCTGGCCAAAAATTCTCCTTATCTGCTTCACCACCTCGGGGTGAAGCCTCCATTCCCCGGGCCTCGGCCCCTGCCTCGACAGGATGTCTGCTCTTGCTCTGCTATTGAGATGCCCAGGGATGTAAACCGCTCTTAGAGAAAGGAGCTTGCCTTGGGCCCACACAAGGATCTGGTGCGCCAGCTTGTACAAGGGGCGCGAACGCAGACCTTGCTGGTTGATATAAGAGACCACCGCTGTGTTGTCGGTGTGCACCAACACATGACGATCTCTTAGGTCTGGGAGAAAGTGTTGCAGTGCTCGAAACACGGCCAGCATCTCCAAGCAGTTGATGTGCCAAGTGAGATGGTGACCGCTCCACAGACTGCGGGCACTCATGACCGCACCCCAACCGGTGAGGGATGCATCCGTCGCTAGCGTTACACGGCAACAAGGAGCTCCCAACACCGGGCCCTGAGACAAGAACCAAGGTTTCTTCCACATGTCTAAGGCACGTAGGCACCTCCGCGTGAGCATGCAATGCGGGTTTCCCCTTGGTCTTGAGCCACCACTGTAGGGGTCTCACGTACAGCAGGCCAAAAGGTATCACATTGGACGCAGCTGCCATCAGACACAGTAATCTCTGAAAATGCTTGACAGTGAGTGACTGGCCTTCTCTCACTCTCTTGACTGCAGTGAGGATCGACTCGATCCGAGCAAGGGACAGATGTGCCTGCATCGTGGTCGAATCTCACATCTCACAGTCGCATGACTGAGTGGTTTAACTGACACAGATCTAAAATCGAACGCAACCCCCCATCCTTCTTTGGAACTATAAAGTACCGGCTGTAGAACCCGGACACACTTCGGTGAGGAGGGACCACCTCGATGGCCTCCTTTCTTAAGAGAGTATCTACCTCTTGTTCCATTACCAGAGCCTGCTTGGCAAGAACCCCTTTGAAGGGAGGAGGAGGAGAACCAAACTGGATTCTGTAACCCCTTTCTACAGTGTGCAGGACCCACTGAGACACATTTGGAAGCAGTTTCCACGCTGCTACATAGTGTACTAAGCGAATCAGTCTCTCGAGACTGACCTCTGGTGTAATTGAAGCAGCTAGCTCGGTGCCCTGAAGCGGCACACCGGCAGGGGATGGCCGAACTAGCTGCTCTAGAGACGTCCTTGGAGGCGGCGAGCCTCTTAGTACCGCTACGTCTCCGGGCGGTAACTGAGAGAAGCGCTCGCGGGAGACCGCTGCGCCCTGGAACACCGGCAGGGTTGGCAGATCGATCTCCTGAGGGCACTGAGGAGAGATGGGCACCGTGTAATGCGGTGAACCCCGCTCTACCCCAGTGAGGCCTGCCCTCAGAGGTCCTGAGGCACTTGCATCAGGACTTCTTGGTCGAGGACTTCTTAGCCTCCATAAAAGTTCTTAAATCTGGTTTTGGCTTTGAAGCCCTCGACACAGAGCGCTGTTTTGACCCCTGGTCCCGATGCGGGGGAGCACGAGAGGCGACCCTCTGCTTCTGGGTGTCCCTGTACGAGGAGCCAGTACGCGGAGGGGGCTGCTCCCGCCCAGCAGCCCCCAGAGCTGGAGTGCAGCGAGGGAGGAACCGCTGAAACGACGCCGCTTGTTTACGAACCTCCTGGTACCTGTCGACAACGGAGTTGACGGCGTCGCCGAACAGGCCAGAAGTCACAAGCGGGGCGTCGAGGAGGAAGTCCCTGTCCTTTTCTTTCATATCTGACAGGGTCAACCACAAATGCCTCTCCGCTGCCACCATAGCTGCCATGGACCGCCCAATAGCGCGAGCGGTCTCTTTGATGGCACGGATAGAAAAATCAGCGGTCCTCCTGAGCTCTGTGATATTATCAGAGTTTATCTTCTTGCCTTCATCCAGCTCTTTAAGCAGGTCGGCTTGGTACTCCTGTAACACCGCCATGGTGTGCAGACACGCACCAGCCTGACCCGCTGTCGCGTACCCTTTGCCCACCAGCACTGAAGTTGTTCGCAGCGGCTTGGAGGGCAAGGCCGGAGCCTTCAAGGACAATGCCACACCCGGGGACAGATAGCTTGCGAGCGTCTGTTCAACCCGAGGCATCGCCCTATAACCGCGCTTGTTCAATCCCGCAACATTGCCATAGTAATCGAAAGCAGAGATGAAGAGGCGGGCCGAGAATGGCCTAGCCCACGATCTCGACACCTCGGTGTGGAGATCGGGGAAAAAAGGCAGGCTCTGGCATGGATGTGTTGGCCTGGCCCGCAGAAAACGCTCATCTAGTTTACTTTTCTGCGGTTTGGCTTGTTTCTCGGCTGGCCAGTCGATGTTTAACTTGGCCACAGCGCGAGTTACAACCTCCAACAGCTCCTCGTACTGGGGCGATTGAGGGGGCGAATCCTCCACGACGCTCTCCACATCAACCTCCTCGAAGGAAGACAGGCGGAGCGTCGAGCCTGCTCCCCGCGGGGAAGAAACCACAGAATGGGCATCTGATCCCAAAGAGCGAGCGTTGGATCTGGCAGGTGAGGAATGAGATAGGGACTCGCCAGTCTCCATTCCCTCTGCCAGATCCACCTGCGAACGCTGGTGAAGGCTCCCTCCTCGAAGAGAGCCTTCCGGGAGCTAAGCGTACGCAGTGGAAGCCGCTCGCAATGTGGCCAGTCGGCTCTCCCTCGAAAACCATGCACAGACTGTGTGTATCCCCGGAAACGCGTAACGCGATCTGCTCTCGCCCTTTTTCAAATGCTTTGTCTTAGCCTCAGCCTTAGACATGCTTATTTTTCTTTTTGAGGAGCGTATTGGGACAGACAACACCAAATAAGACTTACAAACAGAGAGAGTGACTGACACAACACAGAGCACTTTGCTGAATGACAGAAAGCTGACGCCGGTTCCACCGCACATGCTTTTATAGCTTCCTGGTCATTACGTCTCCCGTCCGTGACGTCTCGCCCATCTATTGGACTGATTACACATGTGATTCAGAGCGTGGTCACACTTAAGGCGTTCCCTTAGCGTTTCGACGCAGCTTGAGTTCCTGAAGGGGAATCATCTATTCTTAAGACAGGGTTCAGGGGTGAAAGGGGGGTCAAGGGCATGTACCTGGGAAGAATGGATGTCTATGGAGAAACGTGTTGTTGTTTTTTTTTTTGTCATTAGGTGATGTAGTTCCAGCCTGTAGCAGCATGGGACCTGCTACCAGTTAATTCCTGACCCCCTTGCTGTGACGAGACACAAAGCACATGGTGTTGAAAAGCTTCAGGTAATTATCTCTTTTACAAACAGTTGTGAGGAAAGCTTCTGTGCTTTGCAAAGCTTTGTTTAGCCATTACTAATATCAAGCACACAAAGAACAGTGATCAAATAGTGTTTTATATTTTAACTGTGCCCTCATTAGTTGCTGAGTCCCCCTAAGATTGAACTCCAAGAATCGTCCCTTCTTGTCTAGGTAAGTGTGGAAATACATATAAACGTACTGGCATTGTATTGAGGGGATCGATCATCACAGAAATATAATTATAACAAGTGTTTTAACTAGTAATTCATTATTCATTATGACAAAAAAAAAGTCACAAGAAAACAATCAAACAGAGAGTCATTATTTAATCATATATTTTTATATTTTTAATGTTCTGTATTTGTTAATAAATGATGAGTAACAACAACAGGCCTGACTTTCAATTATAATACTGTAATGTTTAATGGCTATAATGACTCATTTTATTTAAAATAAATAAATAAATAAATAAATATATAAATAAATAAAAATCCATTTAACAGAGATATCAATATTAGTTTGAACAATACTTTTATTACTTATAACATTGATACTCATCATACTTAAATTCATACTTAAAGATGCCATTAAACATTTAAGACAGAAAAAAAAAAATATTTTAAATATTAGGGCCCTCGCACCGGTGGCGAGGGCCCCCTACCTGGTGACTTTAGGACAACAGAGCATGGTGGGCAATATGCATTTAAATAGGTCAATATTGGAGAATACGTCAAAGTAATTTGTATTTGCCACAGTTCCTGCTGCCAGCTGGTTGCACTATGACCATAAATACATTTTGCTGTGTAGATGTCTTCAGGCCAGGACTGAGCACTGCATGCCTGAGTTACAGCAACTTCCTTTTTCATTGCATTAATAGCATGCTGATGCTTGTGCAAAGTTTCGTGAGTTTTCGTGCATGTTTAGGTCCTAGAAGAAGAAGAAGAAGAAGAAGAAGAAGAAGAAGAAGAAGAAGGAGGATGAGGAGGAGGAGGACAAGCCTGCAACCATTAGCCAAAAAAGCGTAACGGCTAAAGCTAACGTTTCTGGTCTGGCAGTACGTGGGAAAGGAGACCAGAGGCCTTTTTTTTTTTTTAATGGATGTCAATGGAGGAGAGGCTTCACTACGCTGAATAA
>NW_015664993.1:83862-94861 GCF_001515625.1 Sinocyclocheilus rhinocerous | reverse complement strand
GTGGGAAAGGAGACCAGAGGCCGTTTTTTTTTAATGGATGTCAATGGAGGAGAGGCTTCACAATGCTGAATAAACAGCTTTTTATAGGAAACGGCTTATAATTTAATGAATCGACAGCCTATCTGCTAATCTTCAACATGTTTTACACTAACAATACTTTTGGATTTAACAATTTTTTAGAGTTTACCACGAAAAAAATGCTGTTTTATAAGAGAAGTCACTGACTTTTTGCGACAGGTGGGATACAGCTTAGGGCACTTCTCATTAATTTCTATGGTATCCGTAAACAGCGACTGAGTGTCGCACAACTCTGACTAAAGTTCAGTGAAGTTAAGGCTGTATTGTGATTGGTTATTAAGGGACACGTGATCCAAGTTAGCCATTACGCTTTCTCCAATAGTAAGTAATACAGACCCTCTCATCTCCCTATAGTAAGATCATCTCTGGTAGTAGTAGTAGTAGTAGAAGAAGAAGAAGAAGAAGAAGTATAATTCTTCCAAGAGGGTCCTCACACCATCAGTGCTCGGGCACTATTTTAAAAAAAAAATTTGTGGTTGCTGTTGTTTCCACATTATTTTGGAGATTCAGCGTGACAATGTATGTTAGATGACAAATTTTAATGTTAGGTGTGATTTACAGAAATCTGTGCCAGAAACACTTCAGTGAATAGGTTATAGGCTGCTTAATACAGTGTCCGAATGTACAAGAAGAAAGTTTAAGACAAGACTATACAATTTAAATACCAACAAAATGGGGTTTATATTTTTATGTTTTATTTTGATAAACATGACACAATATAACATCAAGAAAAAAAAAGTGTTTACGGTTTAAAAAAAAAAAAAACTGTGAGCATTGGAATTTAAGATGTCAGAATAAACATGAAATGGATGTCATTGTTGTCATTGGTGACTCTGGCCAATCGTAAAATAGCTATGTTTTCATCAGAGCTGCTTATAACTGAGCAAAGCAGCTGCCCTCCAGTGGCTCGTAAGGTAGTTTGAGGACATACGTCACAATGACGCTGCATTTCTGTGGTCTGAAATTGGACAAAATTTCTGACGGACATGCACTGCTTTAGGTTAGACCACATTCTGTGCAGCACATGAAGTTGCACCTATTATCTTATTGAATTGGAATGCCTAATCATGTGGGATGTCAAAGTATTCCGGCCATGACAATACAACTAATTTTATAATTGAACCAATTTTCAGACTTGTGACTTGCTTCTCTGCTGACATTTTTGGTAACCACTAAATAAAAAACCTTTAAACTTTTCAATGAATTTATCATTCATGGCAGTTTATATGCAATATTACATCCTAACCAGTTAAAATTGTTTTTTAAAATTTCTGTCCACTATATTGAATAACACAATGCCATTTCAGGCCAATTTAACCCCTGGCAACAACCACTACTTAGAGTACACTAGTAGAAAACAACAGGATATGTATAACTTTGATTTACAGTGGTGTCCGTCAAGATTAACAGAGCTTGTTCCTTCATGACTTTACTGTCTTTAGAGAACAAGTTGCTTGGATGTGTGATCTGTAGTCAATTTCAATAGTTATAATAAATAAAGGTCCAATAATTTTACACAAAAAATGCTTAGATAATTTCCATCCACGTGGAGGAATAATATGCTCTGCAACCACATATTACAAATCAAACTGACATCTAAATAAACTGAAACCACCTTAACAGAGGCACATCAAGTCAAATATTGCTGCCGATTTACAGTAATGAGAATATCACATATTAAACAATAATAAACCTTTACAATATATAAACACTATTACATTATTTTAGCAATAGTGTCAAACTTGAAATATAGATGCAATTTGATTAAATAAATGAGCTATATTAATAAATTTGTATTATTACAAAAAAAAAAGGCAAACACTCTTACGATTTATTTTTAGAGGCTTTCCTATAAGTGAAAGGAGTTGTTAAGCTCTAGAAACTGCAGCACTATTTTATTTATTTATTTTTTTTGTTGACGTAATTTCATGAAACTGAAAGTGTACAATAACTTAAAATTCAGAAGAATGTGTGTTATGTGGTCCAACAGGTGCATTAGTTCCTCATACCATACCTCATACAAAAAAACAAACAAACAAACAAAAAAGTTAAAACATTTACTGCCCTTATAATTTCCTTTTTCTTCAACAGATGTTTAGATGTTGATAGCTGGTATGTACACAGACTGTAGTCTTGATTGTGTCACATCATGTTTAGCAGTGTCATGATTGTAAAAGGAAGTGGATGGCAGCTAACCTATGAATGAACATAACCTTCTTACATGACATTAATAATCTCTATGGAGCTTAAAATATGACAAAAACTATTTGAATTTGAATTGTGTACATTTGAATTATTGACAAGTGTCATTTAACAAAATTTAATATTATGTGGCATTTAACATAGCTTTGAATTTGATTTCTTACTTGAATATTGAACATTTGAAATTTAACACAATTTAATTTTTTTATGGCAGAGTTTTATAGACATGTATTTTCAAACAGTGGATTTTTTGTTCTGAATTCTTAGACTGTAAATATCCCGTTTTTAAAAATACTGCTTCAAGTTTTCAAGATGAAGAAATTCAGAACATCAAATTCAATATTCTAAAATTCAAAACGCAGAAATTCAGATCATACAGAAAGTAGCAACGCTCCCAAATATCTCCTGGCATGAGTGAAGATCTATCGAGAGGACATTCACACCAGCCAAATGACTCTGGATAAGCACAGTGAACCTCTGTGGTGAGGTGTGGGATATCCAAATCAGTTTCTCTGAGAAATTTGGCAACTACAAGTAAAAGGATTGGCATGCAGCACGAGTTTGCAGGAGGACTTGTTTTTATGCTGCCCAACAGGACAGAAAGTATAACCTTTATGGAATGACATGGGAAGAGCCTGCACAACAAGGATCTTCAGCTGGTTGTGGTTAAGCATTAGGTTTTTAAGGTTTATTGCCTGACTAAGGAGAGCCTTTGGGATCGCAACTAGTCGATTGTGACTTAGGTCCAGGCGTACGAGACAGAGCTCAAAATGCACATTAGGTAAGAATGAAAGCATGTTTGAACTAAGGTTCAGGTGGCAGAGCTGTTCGAGAACTGAGATGTTGCCCCAAGGGAAATAACTCCGCATGTTGGAGTCCACTCTGAGCACCTGAAGGCAAGTTTCTCTGGGGGGAATGATTTGAGCTGATTTTCAGAAATGTCTAATTGTGTAAGGTTAGTAAGACCCTGAAAGAAATGTAGGTATTGGTTACGCCTAGAGTCCCCCATTATGTCCAAACGATTTCCAGAGAAATCAAGATACTTCAGAGAAGTACTTGTAAGAATGTTAGAGATTCTGAGACCAGTGTGATTGTTCGCTAGACTCAGTATTTTAAGAGATGATAAGTGTGGAAGGAATGTGAAGCGATGTCCCATACTCTTCATTATAAAGTGGAATTCGTTGTTGCTGAGGTCAAGAGCTTTTAGTGTGCCACTTATCTCCTGGAAGGCCTTGAAAAGCGAAGTCGAGGAGTGGATAGCACTGGGCTGTCAGGGCTATAGCCCAAACTATATTTTTTCCTCTCTTGCACTGAACCGGATTTGTTTGTTTGTTGGTTGGTTTCCCTTTTTATTGCATGATCATAGCATTTCAGTTGTAGAGACACAAGCTTCTGCTAGTACTCACTGTGATACTGATATTGATGTTCCATCAACACCACATTTTTTAAATCAGTTTGAAATCAGCTTCACAGAAAGTTACTCTCTTCAGATATACAGAAAGTCACATTTTTTATTGAAAAGAATGCAGTAAGTCATTTAGTACATATCCCAGAAAGTAACCATATTACAAAAAGCAGAAGACCATCAGAAAATCAAAGTAGCTACACTGAACCGGTAACCAGTTTGGCACAAATATAACTTGTCAATAACTGAAAACTAAAACCATTATTGAGAACAGTAAGAAATCAGATATCACACAATATGCCTGTGAACCACTTCAAGTGCTTTTCGCATCACACAGAGACAGATTTTGATGAGTTTCCCCTTTGTGGTCTGAAGGGAAAGCACCAAGCTGATGCCTCGATATGACAACGACAAAGCTGAAGAAACGCTAAAATCACTTTAATAAAGTGTAATAAAAGCTGGTTATGATTTATGGAGAGGAAGTGATATCACAGAGAAAGATGTTGGATAATCCAGAGAGCAGTGTTCATGAACCCATCCGATTCTGCGTCGACTTTGGACAAAGAGTGATTATTGCCTGGGTACCACAACAATCTGTGGACACACGGATACACTAATGAACCAATGATCCAGAGCAGAGAAATGTTTCATAAAAGAAACCCCATCTATAAAGTGTGAGTGTCACTGTACTTACCTCACTGGTACCTGCAATGCCTTCAGAGCTCTGTAGTATTCAATACCCTGCTTGCTGGGAACACGCTTGTCATCTTCCCCCAACATCAGAAGTACTGGGGTTTTTACCTGAGGAACAAACACAACCATGTGTGTTACAAGCTGAGCAGTTAAGAAATTAAAAATAAAGGAATACATAAATAAATAAATAAATAAATAATGCATCAGAACAGCATCTGCTCACCTTGCTGACATGTTTTATGGGTGACTTGTTTAACATCTGCTCCAGAATAGCAGGTTCAAGATGAATATCTGTGTTATATTCATATCCAGCTTCCACCATACACCTGAACACACACACACTCAAAGCCATCAGCCATCATAAAAGTCTACAGGTGAATATCACAATACATAAATCTTATTTTACCCGCAAATCAAAAGAAAGAAGTTATTTCTTGATACATGTTTTGTAGATTTTTATTTGCATATTACATCAAGCACACCCCTCAAAAAAGTATTACTGTATTGAAAAAAAAGCATTTATACATCATACTATTCGCTGTTATCTCTTTACTTTATTCTTATTTAAGTAAATTTAAAAATTGTATTACATTAATTTTTGTAAGATAAATATCCATATTTCAAACGTAATAAACACCTTTCTCTCACTTCCGGTATCTGTCATACGCAGAAGTCATTCCAGCAGATGACGTATGATGTATGCGCAGCGCACCTCTGAGGCATGCTAGTCTCACAAGTTTGTTTATAGGAGCAAAGGAAGCAAAGTTTCCTTACTTTAGCAAAGGAAAACCAGTCTCCTCTTGGCTTATATCGAAATCCTCCGACATTTTTCTTTGCAAATCTTCGGTTTGTACTTCTAATTCGTGACCGGCGTTTGGTCTCTCCGCGTTCGTCATTAATCATGCAACGCCGCGCGTCTTATGCTTCGAGTGTAAGTAAAACACAAGCCAATTTTCATTTTTGGGTGAACTAACCCTTTAAGACAGAAATGTGGGAGAAACTATTTAAACTCAAGTAATTCAGTATGATATCCACTAGGGCTGTGACGATTCCTTGAATAAATTGGAGTACTCGATTATAAAAAATCCTTGACTGCGTTTTGCCAGTGTCGATTACCTGGCAAAATACCTGAAGTGACTCATTCCACAGAAGAGAATCCATGAAAAGCATTATTAGACCATTTTCTAAGGCTGCATGAAATATTAAAACCATTTAAAAATCACAATAGAGCATAATGCTATTGTGAATTCACAAAGACTGCGATTCTATCGGTTCACTTAAATATAGTCTATGCGCTGAAGGTTTAATATGTGCTTTATTTATAGGCTATGCGTGTAGGTTAGGTGTGTCTCAGAGCGGCTCCGTTCACAGTAAATGCTGCTCCACACAAACGGTTATCATTTACATGCGAGGGCCATCTCAAACTCCGTCTTTGCATATGCTGTGAGTTTGAGTTGCTTATAACGTTCATCTGGGAACAATGTGCACCATTCTATCAGATTTATAAGTTAAATAATTTATAAACCTACGCCAATACAGGAGAATGCATAACTGTTCATTGCAACTTCAAAATAAAAGTTAAACCCCTCGCTCTGAGTTTGCATGTTCTGATGTCCACATATTCGTGTTAAAGAAATGACAGTGGCTGTAGCATTTCTATTTGAATTAAATGTTTAGTCAATAGTAAACAAGGATTAGATAGTGCAGTAAAGGCTGTTGGCGCCCTCTACAGGCACTTGATATAATACATAAATTTATGATTATATATTTTTTTTACATTATGTATTTTAATTGTTTTGTTCAATAAAACCATGATTACTTGCTTTTGATATTTTATTTGAACCTATTATTATTGCCTCATTGCTAAGTCATTTTAAAGTCTATTGTTTGCTTAGGTCTATTCTTATTAGCACAAAAGAAATTATCCGATTACTCGATTAATCGTTAGAATAATCGACCGATTACTCAAATATTTGTTAGTGACAGCTCTAATATCCACTGGATGTGAAGGTTGATGTCACATTACCAGTCTGGAATGTCTGTGCTGCCGATCATGGAGGCCAGGTTCGTGACGGGATTTCGTGCCACACACGCCTTGTAAAACTCAGGATATTGTCCGATCAGATGACAAGCCAGGAATCCGCCATGAGAGCCTCCAACCACAGCGATCTTCTGCTTGTCAAAGTCACCTTGCTTCAAAACACTGTCTACTGCCAACTGTTTAGAGGTAAACAAACAATATATTTATTATTATGTATGCTGCATTGAAAGTGTAAATCTCAAAACATTTGCCGCAAACTCCAGAAGAGCCTCCAACTTTCAGAACTTAAACTTTCCAAATATGGAAAATCCAACAACCAAATTAATTGTACTTCAAACATCACAAGTAGTATGCCTGGAATCTGATTTAAAGTTGTCCAAATGAAGTTCATAGCAATGCATATTACTAATAAAAAATTTAGTTTTGATGTATTTACGGTAGGACATTTACAAAATATCTTCATGGAACATGATCTTTACTTAATATTCTAATGATTTTTGGCATAAAAGAAAAATCTATAATTTTGACCCATACAATGTATTTTTGGCTATTGCTACAAATATACCCCAGCGACTTAAGACTGCTTTTGTGCTCCAGGGTCACATATTTGTAAATATTTAAAAGGCAGTGAAACATTTTAGATATTGGGTTACAGAGACGATGGGAGTAGGAGCTCAGTAAGCATTAGTGTTCACCTGCACGTCTTTTACATCCTGTGTACCGATGTTTCCTGGTAAGGAGAGGATGTTATCTTGACCAAAACCAAGTGAGCCTCGGTAGTTCACTACAACAGGAAAGACACATGGAAAACATGACATACAGTATGGGGGGGACTTCCCTCATCACTGACTTAAGATTAAATCACGTGATTCCTGTCCAATATGGCCCTAACATTATATTAGCCTAATACTTTGGTTTAAATGGGTAGTTCATCCCAAAATTTATGTTCTGCCATTTACTTAGCCTCTTGTCATGCCAAACCCATAAAACTTACTTTCTTCCACCTCTTTCCACTTTCTTCTTGTGTAATTAAATTGATAGAAGTTTTTAAACTCCAAAAAAAAAAAAAAACTATCATAAACAAGGGTGAATATACGTTTTTCAGTCTGGTTCTCATGAAAGCACCTAGTGTGACCCATTAAATATAACTATAAAAAAATGTATAATAGTAATAATAGTATTATTGCACTTTATGTAATTTTTTTATGAAATAAACTAAATAATGAAAAGTATGAAAATATTATATTTTAGAATAAAATGTAATTGTCAGACTCTGTTTCGTGTTTTGTGGTCGTTTTGCTCCTCATGTGCCTTCCTTTCCCATGTTTCATTGCTCCCAGGTGTGTCTCGTCATCCCCTCCTCCTGTGTGTATAAAAAGTGTTCCCAGTCCCTAGTTCTCTGTCCGCTGTTAAACGTCTTCCTGAGTTCATCTCCCTTGGTTCCTGGCATTAAAGTCTTGTTAAAGTATTCTCCAGCGTCTCCTCGTTCCTCTAAGTGCATTGTGACAGAACAGCGGACCAAAACTGAAAGTGAGCGGCGACTTTTTCCTCGCGTTTGTTTTTCCCCGCCTTTTTGACAGTTTTTGTTTCCTGGTTTTCCCCCCGCCCCGCGGCGATGGAAATTGCCACTCGCGTCGCTGCCCTAGCTCGCCTCAATCTCCCCTTCTACGAGTACGCCAGGGAGTTAACGTCTTCCTGAGTTCGTCTCCCTTGGTTCCTGGCATTAAAGTCTTGTTAAAGTATTCTCCAGCGTCTCCTCGTTCCTCTAAGTGCATTGTGACAGTAATATTAAACAAAAATACAATTACTTTATAGTACACTTCAAAAATACAAAGCTAATATTTCCATTTTCATTTTCTTGTTTATTTTTATATGAATTTTCAACATTTTCGAACCGAAAATCAGCAAATGTTTATTTTGGTGGGTTGCTGGGAAGTAAGTATATGCGCTGCCAGGTGAAGCCAAAGCCAATAGAAGGCAAGCCTGCAACCTTTAGCCAAAAAAGTGTAACGGCTAACGCTTCCGCTGTGGCAGAACGTGGGAAAGGAGACCAGAGATCGTTATTTTAATGGATGTCAATGAAGGAGAGGCTTCACTACGCTGAATACACAGCTTTTTTAGAGGAAACAGCTTATCATTTAATGAATCGACAGCCTATCCGCTAATCTTCAACATGTTTTACACTAAACAATACTTTTGGATTGAACTATTTTTTTGAGTTTACACAGAAAAAAAAAAGTGAACTATTTTTTTTTGCGTTTACACAGAAAAAAAAATGCCGTTTTATAAGAGAAGTCACTGACATTTTGTGACAGGTGGGATACAGATTACGGCACTTCTCATTCATTCTTATGTTAACCGTAAACGGTGATTGAGTGTCGCACAACTCTGAATGAAATTCAATTACGTCAAGGCTGTATTGTGATTGGTTATTAAGGCACACGTGATCCAAGTTGACCATTACGCTTTCTCCAATAGTAATACAGACCCTCTCATCTCTCTATATTAAGACAATCTCTGGTGAAGCGGCGTCAATGTCACAGTTTTGCATTTTGCTCTGAAACTGGCAGCGCGTACCCTACAGTATATTTATGCTTTCAGTTCGAATGGAAATCTTACACAGTATTACATTTGACCGCAAATGAGCAGTTTGAACTCATCTACCCAGTGCATTTTTTTATTTTGGTTGCACATGCACACCTGCACACCACTTATGTGCACCCCTCATCATAAAAGAGCTCCATACGGCTTATGGCACTGTATGGCTCTATATATAAATTACACACAAACTGGACACTGCTACTTCTCTCATGAACTTGCCAAGTTGAGCAAGAGTGGATATGATTTTCACTGAATAATAACTTGAAATTTCAGTTATTTTAAAAGAGAGTGGGCATGCTTTCTAGAAATGAATGGCAACCCTGAATCATCTCCGTCTCTTCTGTGGGAAGCAGGCAAAGCAGTATTAAGAGGCAAAATAATCTCATACTCCGTTTACACAAAAAATAAAAAAAATAAATACAACAAAAGAAGGAAAAAGAACATGAAGCAGAATTGGAACAACAAAAACAACAACTTGAAGACATCAATATAAAAAACCCAACAGAAGAAACGCAAAAGATTAAGAGGATACCAATTTAAACTAAATGTAATAAATGTGGCAAAGAGAATCTAGAGGGACCGTTGTTAATGATTTCTAACATCAACAAACATACTCAATTTCTGATTCATAGGCTTGGACAATAATTATTTAATCATAGTAATAAATCTGGGGCACAATAATACGCCGTTCAATTGCAGAACGCAAGCTTCTAGAGGAGCTTCTTTTGATTTGGCAAATCAAATCAAACAAAACAAGAAAAAGCAACAATTTCAGTTATTACGGACTCAGCAGGGAAATCAACCAACTCACTGGAAGAAATTAACCAAATCTTTCAAAATTTCTACAGCAAATTATACTCATCAGAAAAAGACCCTAATCAGAATGACATCAACTAATTTCTCAACAGTGTCAATCTGCCACAACAGAAAAGAAACAGCCTAGAATCACCCATAACACAACATGAACTTCTTACAGCCCTACAACCCATGCCGAACAATAAAGCACCAGGTCCTGATGGATTGCCTGCTGAGTTCTACAAACACTTTGTCCACTTTTTCACCACTCTTCATCAGAATGAAGTGAATTGCAACAAAAATGAAAACTCCCAGCTAACATGAATGCAGCCACAATTTCACTTCCTCTCAAACCCAATAAAGATCCAACATTACCATCAAGCTATCGCCCCATTTCTCTAATTAATGCCGACAATAAAATAATCGCCAAAGCACTAGCCCATAGAATAGAAAAGGTCACACTAGGGATGGGCATTTTTCTAAAATATTGTATTAGAGTATTTGGGCTCATAAAAAAAAAAATATTCGAATATGCATTTATTTAAATGACGTTTAACGAAAAAGACGTTATTTTTTTAATAATCAAGTTTTTGTCACCATTTCTGAACAAGCTTATTATTAGGCATCATACACACAACAATGTTCTACAACAACGTTACATTATATCTCAAGGTTTTCTTTATTTGAAAACGTGTGTAAACAAAGTTCCAGAGACACAAAGATAACGGTGCACTGAGCAGAGTTTCTTACATCGCTTTGTGTTTTCTGTTCTTAAAGCTCTCTCCCTCCAGGAAACTTGAAGGAAGCATATGTCTCCAGATCATTTCACATCAGATCAGCTCTCTTCTCAGCTGAATGCAGTGAGAACGTTAGTTATAGAGAGAATGTTATAACTGACTTTGAGTTTGCGTGCTCAGGATTTATCATGGATTCCCTGCATTTACGGCCAGCAAAGCAACACAGTAAAATTCAAATAGTGTTTTTACTAGGGCTGTGCAATTAATCGAAATCGTCATAAAATCTTGACACGGAAATTTAGTAATTACACCATAAATGCATATAATTAAAGTCTACTGTTTTACAGTCAACATATGGCTTTTTAGCTAGATTTAAAACAAGTAAAAGTGCACTTTTAGATAAACAAGTCAATAATAGATGGCACTCGTGGTGGTAGTTAAACAAGT
>NW_015664993.1:83534-83808 GCF_001515625.1 Sinocyclocheilus rhinocerous | reverse complement strand
CCAGGTCCACACACTCCGTCTGTGGTGCGTATTTTTTCCGCGCCCATGTTAACGGACCAGAGCGTTCACACTGCACGCGATTGCGGTCCGGCAGTGCGCTCCAGGTGTGGCGTGTCTGCAGCAGTGCAGCAATCGTTTCCGCACAGAGTCTATTTCTGCTGTGCTGCATGCACTGAATTAAAGTGACCGCATTATTCGCGGTAAAAATTAACATGGATTGACACGGAAATTTAGTAATTACACCATAAATGCATATAATTAAAGTCTACTGTTT
>NW_015664993.1:67942-82867 GCF_001515625.1 Sinocyclocheilus rhinocerous | reverse complement strand
ATAATAGATGGCACTCGTGGTGGTAGTTAAATAAAGTTATATTTATTGAGTTTAAACGTGAATATGTCTATGAAAGATTGTATTACTGTACTGTGATAAAAGAGAATCACAATGCTGAAAAAGCATATTCAGAAACTTTGAAATCAAAATAATGGATAAATGTTGTGTTTGTGGTAAACAGCCGCGGATCAGGAGCGGACTGCAAACGTGTCCTGTGCGAAAGCAAAATGAGTCCGTGCTGCTTCTGCACAGCACACACATACTGTATACTAGTGATGGGCGCGTTCGAAAACACTGCTTCACGAAGCTTCGAAACATTTGTGAATCTTTTGTTTCGAATCAGTGTTTCGGAGCGCGTATCAAACTGGCCAGGTCACGTGATTTTAGCAAACGAAGCTTCGTTACGTCACACTGTTTCGAAACGTTTCGAAACTCCGATGGTTCACCACTAGGGGGTGTTGATCTCAAAGTGAACCCATGAACCACTTCTGGGCTGTGTTCAGCCCCGACAAAAACGTTTTTTAAACGGAAACGGTGGTGCATTGAGAGTTGCAACTATGGCAGCTGAGAAGGCCATTCAAAAACATTCATTACTTTCAACCTACAAAGCACATCCTACCGTAAAAATAACAAAATGAGCTTACGATAGAATTAAATCCACCTCCTTCTCCTGACTGATAACTACTCTTGCCTGCTGGTTTTTATAGACAGCTCTAATGAAAACACTTAATAAAAACATTACATAAATCACTTAATTCATTAAATAATTAATTTAGTTCATTGTGTGTTAAGGGTTTGATTATACTTAAAACACATAACACAAGCACTAATATTTAATAGTATTTAAGTGTTTATTATTTATTTAAAAAAATGGTATTTCTAAAAAAATATTTCCATTTGTTTTGTAAGATTGGTCTGAGTTCTTGATGCTTTTACAACGTTTTCACCAGCAGGTGTCGCCAGCATGTGCTGTTTCAAGGGCTTCGAAACATCGAATCATTTTTTGAAGCAATTGGTTCAATTGATTCAATGCTTCGAAAAGCTTCGTTTCTCCCATCACTACTGTATACGCACTGCAGACGGAGTACGTGTGAACTTGGCGCAACAAATCTATTTCAACATCTGAGGCAACGCCACAAAGAGCTCTATGACCAATGCATGGCGAAAAAAATCCCTGGACACAAGATTTTTTGTTTGTTTTGTTTTTTTCTGCCATATATGTCTATTCTAGAGACATTTTGTTGTACCTTTACTTAGTGATTATTTTGCCTTTTGTCTGTTCTAGAAACATGTTACAGCTTTTTGATAAAGCTCTAATTGGTTTTCTTTTGGAAACATGTTTCAAGTTCACACTGAATGCATTTATGACTGTAAAGCATGTCTGTGTGTGTCAAAATCGTGATTAAAATCGAAATTGCTAAATTGATCAAAGAAATCGCGATAGGTTTTTTTTGTCCATATCGCACAGCCTTAGTTTTTACTTTTCGAATAATAATTACAGATTGAATATTCGACTATTTGAGCACACCCCGAGGTCACACCATCTATAATCCATTCAGATCAAACCAGTTTCATTAAAGGTAGACTTGAATCCACCAATACACGCATACTTTTCAACTCAACGTATCATTCTTCAATTCAAAAAGCAAAAACCACCATAGTTACTCTGGACAAAGCTTTTGATAGTGTCAACTGGAAATTCCTGTTTTCCACATTAGAGAGGTTTGGTTTTGGGGAGTCATTCATTAACTGGATCAAAATTCTGTATTCATCACCTTCAGCCACTGTCATCACCAATGGACTAACATCACGTAGCTTCACACTGCACCGGGGGACTAGACAAGGATCCCACTCTACCCCTCACTATTCACCATTTCTATTGAACCATTAGAAGCAGTCATCCATCAAAACAGCTACATTAAAGTTCAAACATTAAACATACACCAAAAAAATCAGTCTTTACACAGATTACTTATTTCTGTATCTACAAGACCCCCCATCATCATTACAAGAATATTGCGTCACCAAAAATTATTGAGGTCATGTACATATATTGCGCGATAAGTCGATATATTGATTATTGCGACAGGCCTAGAAACAATTACTTATTGATTCATTCTCTAATATTTCTGAATATCAACTGGAGTAAATCTTCTATTCTTTAATCACATCCCAACAGCTTGGATGTGACATCCCAGACATCACCTATCCCTCTATGCACCAATCACATCACAAATTTAGGCATTAATGTTCCCCCAGGCTGTCAGAGCCGTTTAGTCTTAATTTCACTCCATTATTTAAAACAATAGATGACGATCTTCAACGCTGGATGAACTTGCCACTATCCATTAATGGCAGAATATCAGTAATTAAAATGACTATACTCCCTAAACTACACTATTTATTCTCAATGATTCCAACACAACCCACCCTTACCTGCTTTAAATCTTTAGACCCAAACATTACCAAATTTTACTGGAAAAATTAGACCCCAAGAATTAAATGAACTACTTTACAGAAACCAAAAACACAAGCACCACATTTCTTCTACTATTTTATGGCCAACCAGCTTCATAATATATACAAATGGATTCATCCAAACCCATCAGAAAACATATGGCTAGATGTTGAGCGAACAATTTGTAATGATTTTCGCATTTCAGACTTTCCATTCTATAGTCAGACAATCAAAAAACACCCGTTTTAAAACACCAATGACAGTAACAGCTCTGACAGCCTGGTGGAAATTTCACCAAATCACAACACCCCTCTTGCACCATCTAAATACACCCCCATTTGGAATAACCCAGATTTCACAGTTAACAAGAAGCCGCTTAACTTACACACATGGGCAGAAAAGGACATCACACAACTCCAAAACATCTTCTTTCATAGTAATATGCTGGCCACAATTTCCTACTTGGTCCAGAAACACAGCATCGGGAGTAATAGTTTTTTTTGGGATACCTAAATATCAAATTATCTATCCAATCAAAAATCAACACTCGGTCCATTAACCTAGACCTTTCACCTCAGAGCTAAATAATATATCCTCCTCCTCCAAAAAAAAAAAAAAAAAAAAAAAAAAAAACATTCCCCCAAAAAAAAAAAAAAAAAAAACTATTCTCCAAATTATACAGAATAATATCAAGATCAGAAAACGCATTAAGTTTACCAAACACTAAATGGGAATCAGACCTATCTATTACTCCTGATGCTGATTTCTGGACACAAATCTGCAAAAATATCTAAATATCTAATAAATCTGCTGACCTTCTTGGTCTGAGACCTACCATTGGGCTTGACTGGGCTGCAGCCCATGGGCCCCGCTTTGTAGGGGGCCCCGCCTTTACCCATTTACGTTTGTTTGATTTGTTCAGTTATATGCCAGTCAGAAATTATTAGCCGCATTTCCACAGGGTACGCAAGGTCTAACCGCTTCCTACTACGACCTTCGAGGCCATAATCAAACAGCATAAACTGGTATTTATGATCATTTCACATAGAAGGACACACGTATTGAATTGCGTCTTTAGCTCACATTTATAAAGATAATGATAAATTATCATATGTTCACGCCTCATTTCTTTAGAGAGGATGATTCTATATTATATTAACGTTCCACTAAATTATGCGATCTGAAGAGTTTTGGCTCTGAATTTTCATCAAAAGACCTGAAATACAGCAAAGCAATGCATAAGAAATGTTCACACCAACGCCAATTATTGTTCTAATTTTGAATAGGAAAGTCCAAAAAAATAAAAAAAATTCCAGCTGCGCACACGTATGTACTATACTGATTATCAAATTTACATCACGTGCACTGTACACATACCCTAGCATAGTGTTCATACTACTGCCCACTATAAAAGAAAAACCAGCATGGGATATGCCAACATTAGATATTCATGTTATTAATGAAAGGTAATCCAGTGGATGTGCTGACTGATGCATGATACATGGACAGGTTTCATCATCACACGTGGAGTGTGCCAGTGCAGGACACTGCGGTGAATCCAACAACAGAAACACATAGCGGATCACGGAGCAAGCATGTCTCAAGCTATTATGGACATACTTGTTGTCATAAGGTCATATTTTTAAACTGAGTAAAATGCCCCCAACTCCCTTGTCTCCAATGAGATTTTTATGTTCAGTCATCTCTGTTGTGAGTGTCATCTACACACCCAGATTCTGAGCCTTTTTCAAATTTAAAAAAACACAACATACCAAAAACCATTTTTCAGATCTAACAATTCTCATAACAGAAGCTGCCTCAGTTTCCCAACAACAGAAAATACTTCTTATAATGTCTTGAATAGAAAACTATCTAAAGTTTAAATATCAGCACTGGAGTGTTTTTTTCTCTCTCCACAAAATATATATTATAAATTTCAAGTGAAATGTTATATCATGGAGAGACTATATAAAAGCCAAATCGTGTGTCTGATGGACAGACTTGAGGTGTGCAGGGTAAACACTGTAGCTGTTCCTCACCAAGCAGGACGCTGAAGCCCATCTTACACAGAACTGCTGTGGACAAGAACCACTCTGACACCAGCACTGAATGAGGGCCGCCTGACAGACACACAGAGTGAAAACAGAGATCAGCAAAACAAGATACTGATGCCGAATGTATCTGTTATATCATTTTTACTTTGTTATTAAGGATACTACAGAACAGACCGTGTGGCATGACAATGAGAGGTAGTTTGCTTCCTGCTGTCATTTCCTTTGGTTTCAGTAGAATCGCATTAAAGTCCAAACCAGCTGATGAAGAACAGAGAGTTGTTATATTTTTCATGCAAAATGGCAGAACTAACACATACAAACACAACAGTTCCAGTACCGTGAATTTGACCACATGTACAGCATCCCAAGAGTGCTGCTATTTAGTCTAACAGCACTAGGAGGTTTGTTGGAACAACTGTTCAACTATTTGGAAGCATTTAAGTTTGGCAGAACAAAAGTAACTTGCAAACACTGCATCCGAAATGCAATAACACACAATCATGTTGGAGTAAATATCAGCACATACTGTATATGCACTGTCACTCAGATCTTACGGTATTGGCTGTTGTCCTCCTCAGGTGGTGGGCTGAAGTTTAACGTCTGCCAGCTGATATCCGCCTGAGGTTGAGTCTCCTCCAGCGTGACCCATGACATCTTGCTTTCAGAACCCTTCTCTGGCAGGAAACCCACCCGCTGCAGAGCAGATCATCTAATTAGATGTACCTTACTATAATAACGGACAATAAAACTGTAAAAATGTAACAACAGCAGAACTAGAAATACCGACACAATTGGGAACAAAAGACTGACTGATAAGAAGGCTTCTTTTTTTTCCAAACGCTCACACACATAAAGGCTGGAATACGCTACACTATTTTTGCCCCAATTTTTCCCTGATTTTACAGTCTGGAGAATTCGATGATTGTTGCCCAAATTCTGAGCCAGTCTGCAGATTTGAGTTGACATTTCATAGAAAATCGTGTAGCAGGGTTATGACAGAATGCTCAGCTTTATTAAGCTGCTGTCCCTTTAAGACCGACTGCATGGATCCAATATACTGATACACAACGGTTTTCTTTCTCAACATTCACTTAAGACAAAACCAACTGTGCTTGAGGATACTCGCCAGGATGGACATTTTGACAAATTAAGCGTAATAAGCTGTGAAAAATAACTCAATTTGGTACTTGTGAGGTGTTTGTGAGGCAGCTTTTTGTGCGCGCACGCTTTGGATGAGACTGTGAGCGCACAGAAAACCATCTCTGGAGTACTGAATGCTTTAAAAAGATTTTAAAAAGATGTGCAAATGATACAGTTTTGTGACGATGCAACAGTGACCCGATTAGGTGCGTGACAATTCTGTCAACTGTCCCCAAAATCTCGTATCGCAGTGTGCAGCAGCTCTCTTGTAGTGCAGGCGAAATGCGCTGATGTGAAGCCGTTTTGAGAGGAAGAAAGAGAAGACGCGGTACCGCTGAATCACTCGTGCTGTTTTCATATGACTGATCCGATCCGATATTCTGTGTGGATTTATTTACATCTAACTTACATGCTATATTAAATGTTTGTGGAAATCTCCCACATTATAAATGCGAAACCTGCGGGAATGAGTAAAACTATGCGATATATGCGTGATCCCTCACTGACCTGATTAAAAATATATTCTATTGCACAGAGATTTGTGAAATACATTTCCATGACTTTTCCAAAGCTTTCTGGGTTTATCCAAAACTTTTCCAGGCCTGGAAATTTAAGTTTTAAAATTCCATGACTTTCCAGGTTTTTCATGATGGTCATAGACTCTGATTTTTTTTAGCTTCAGACTTTGATTCCATCCAGTCGGAGGAGATCAAGCATGTTTGATATTTTGAGCCGATTTTAGAACACGTTTTCATTTGTCATGCGTCTCCTAGCAACAAGGCGCACGTTTCAGCATGAGTTTGTTGTGATCGGAACGACTTTAAAGTCTGGTTGTGTGTGATCCTCAGTCGTTTAGTTTATGATGGCCAGTTTTTCCTCTGTGACTATTACAAATTCGGTAAGTGTATGATGGCCAGTGTTTTAAAAGCGGTTTAGATTTTAAAAGTTGTGTAGTGTATTCCTGCTCTCTGAAAACTGCTCTTTGTGTGAAATCTCAATGAAGAGTGCAGCCATATGAGACTGTGTGAGGCATTAGTGCTCAAATACACATTCTTGGCAAAATGATCGTCTTGACAATAAATTATTGTAAAACAATCAGTTAATGTCAAAGGTTAAAAAAAAAAAAAAAGTATGTGGGTCAGTGTTAATTTTTCCTTTTTATTACTGTGAAGCTGCTTTGACATATAAATACATAAATATTAGGAATGTAACGGTACACAAACATGACGGTTCAGTACGTACCTCGGTTTTGACGTTACAGTTCGGTACAATTTCGGTACAGCGGGGAAAACAAAAAAAAAATACATTTTTTTTTAAATTAAACAATGGTTTACTGAACAAATTGCTATTTCTTTAAATAAATTCTGTTATAATTCAAATTTTCTTAGGGATAAAAATCTACCTCGGATTATACTCTAAACTATAGTGAGCCCTTTTACATTAGGCCTACTTTAAGGTTACAGTTAACAACAGAGCCCAAATTTAAATGTAATTACTATTTATTTTTAAATATAATAATCAACACTCAACTTAAAAAAAATTTATGCAAACATGTAAATTGCACATAATGTAGTTTTTAAATTAACTTTTAAATTATAAAAATTATGTTTGTTGTTGAAATATGATCATTTACACCAGGGCTGCCCAAACTCGGTCCTGGAGGGCCAGTGTCCTGCAGAGTTTAGCTCCAACTTGCCTCAACACACCTGATGGTAAGTTTCTAGTATGCCTATAAGAGCTTTATTAGCTGGTTCAGGTGTGTTTAATTGGGGTTGGAGCTAAACTCTTCAGGACACCGGCCCTCCAGGACCGAGTTTGGGCAGCCCTGATTTACACAGTGCCTCTCATAACTCATTTCATAACAGATTCATTTAAACATTAATTAAGACATCACTAACAGGTAAAGTAAAATTGAATGAGTATATAGTCTAATATTTTGTGAAATGCACTTCTCTAGACTTAATTTATCGCGCACTAACGAGCTGTGGACACTGATGACTTCCTGAGGTAAATGAAACTCTACGTGACGTTTTGTTAACAAGCTACTTTATTGCGTCTTTCTGCGGTTGAAACATTGATTAAGCGGTTACATGAGGCGCGAGATGTTCATTCATGTTTATTTTGTGTTATAACTAGTAGTAAAGAGGAAGAGATGCCGTTTGAACTGAGGCATTTATACGGCGATCTGTCGTGCCACATCAAAGACCTGAGACTTTGTTTCTTATCAAAAGTAACAACATATAAAACTGGAAGTTACCAATGAAGTTCCACTCATGCAGTGCTTAAAAAAATGCTGTATTTGTTCGTACACATTCGTACCGAACAGAAAGACCTGTACCGAAAAATTTTGGTACGAATACGTGTACTGTTACACCCCTAATAAATATATATATAAAAGTGACTTGACTTGACTGTAGTGTTGGCTATACTATACTAAGGTTAAGGTTAAGGTTAGGGTTAGGAGAGGGGTGTCCAATCCTGCTCCTGGAGGGCCAGTGTCAGTCTCACATTTGCCTGGAAATTTCTAAGGCTGTTTCTCAGGCTTAAGAACGCAAAGAATAGAATTGCATTCTTGTAAATGAGTATGTACATTTAATTTTACTTATGCTGTGTCAATGTTAAGATTCTTTTTAATATGTCAGTACAAAGTACTGCAGGCTTTCTCTACATCTTTATCACTAAAATTATAAAAACAAAACAACAAATGTTTACTTTCACGAGCCGTCACATATTTGCGCGCTTGCAGTGGGAAGTTTAAAGCTAAACGCTTGAGTAATGGAAATTAACTTTGACAATTGAGGAAGATGTAGTAGAACACAAGGACGCAAGATCGCAAGAACACATACTGAGATACAGCCTAGCAATCCTGAAGACGTTAAGCTGGATCAGGTGTGTTTAATGAGGACTGGAGCCAACGCTGCAGGACAGTGGACCTTCAGGAGCAGAGCCAGACATCCCTGGGTTAAGGGTTAGTATTTGTTTTAGCATTGTGTAGGGTTGGCGTTGGTTTTGGGAACAAAAACAACTATCAAAATGTCCTTTTGAAGCAATGTTTACTTAAAAACCTTTTTAAAAAAGTAGGTCTACATGCTATTAAATGCATTAATTATATTTATATACTTTATGTAATTAATATTTAACTTCAAATAGTTACATAAAATACTTGAAAACAGTGTTTCCCATACATTGACTTATTTGTGGTGGCCCGCAACAATATCAACTCTGACCGCCACAAATAGATTTTCCAAAATGCTTTGACTTCGTTGAATAAAAATGAGCACTGCACGTTTCAAAATTTTCAAAACGCAGCCAGGTGTTTTTATATAAATGTATCTTTTTTGAAGGGAACCGATTGTCTTCAGAAAAGTTTTGATGTCATTTTCATTTAATCTTTCCTATAATGCCTGATAAAGCAGCGTTTATGAGCGCAGCGCTGCTTTGATTACAGCCATTACCGGGGAAACGCTATTTCTGCCGCTCCTAAAGCGCCTCCTGCTGGCAGAGAATGAATTTGCACTTTCAATATATATTTCCCCCAGGGGAAGTGCCGCCACACATAGAGTGTAAGTCTGTGGGAAACACTGGAATAGGTAAAATAAGTGTGTTCAATAGCAAATTTGCTGTGGTATGGAAACTGATATCGAGAATGTGTGTGAGAATACCAGGTCTGGAGGGCAGTTTGGTGAAGAGCAGCTGACCACCATCAGATCTCTGTGAATATTCAGCAAATTCCAGCTTCCCTCCTCTGATTCTAGAGCAGCACAGAGCACAGACAGATTACAGACATACAGTACAGTAGTGTGTTATATAAGAAGAGGAAGAGAGTGCGCTCTACATACGGGAGGTGAGAGACGTGACTTCACCAGTTGAAGTATCAACAACCAACAAATCCTGTAATATAGGAGTGACAGAAACTGATTGACTGACAGATAAAGATACAGATAAAGAGACACTCACATCCCAAAATAGATCAAATGAACAGATATGAAACAGAAGGGGACCTCCCCCTTCGATGACTCCTGCAGAGGGGATTTTTTTCATTGAGAGGGGTGTTGTATACTGGACTTATTTTTAAATGTCAAGGAAAAATCAATGATCTCACCTAAACGTTTCCTCGTTTCAATGACTGAACATGGTCTAGTGCTTTTTACAATAACTATTTTAAGTAGTTTTAAAAAGAACCTTATAAAAATCCTAATTTGTCGGGACCTGATTCGTTTTTAGGATTCAGGATTTAGGATTCAGGATTATGTGAATTAATTATTACTGCAGACATGAACTGTAATGTTTACTTTTTCGGGCAGGATAAGCAATATATTGCAATTGTGAATATTGCTGTAGGCTACCACACTACCAACAGAGGTAATTGACCAAACGCTAAATATATTTCTGTATGTAATTATGCAGTAAAATATTACATGTGATATGGGATAATTAGAAGAAACCGTAAAATGCAGTATAAATGCTTAATAATAATAGGCTATTTCACGTCTTCAAGTCCAGTCATGATTTGTAGCGCACCTGCCACCCAATAATCACAATCAATTTAGTGCTTTGCTGCTTTTAATAAGAAGTCTCAGCTTCCAAATTATGTATATTTTGTATAATTTTATCACAAAATACAAACTATAAATGTGGTGTTGACAGTCTTTAATGTGTTCGCTTTTGCACCTCAGCTCAAGCAGCATGTGAACTGATCATCTCTTCCTCTTTGCTACTAGTTAAAGCAAAAAAATAAATAAAATAAACATGAATGAAGGGAAGAGAACTTTGATAAATGTTCAATATATTGTTCAATATATTTTACTTAACCTGCCGTCTTCATGTTTTAATGTGTGTTTGAATAAATGTAATTTCACTTCACTTGATTTTATAGGCATTGTGCCATGTGTTACTATGAGAAGACTTTATTATTTTGGCATTTAAATGCATGTGGAAGTGTATATGTGCAAGTATATATTACATGCTCAGCTGTGTGTCCATGGAAACCGAGATTATGAATGCAGCTGTAGTATGAGAGAGGTGTTACAGTACCTTACGGCATCTCTGAGCACAGGACATAAGCACACGCTGACTGTCAGCTGACCAGCAGCGGGGAGAAAGCATTGAGCTGTAGATCCCAGTAAAACCATCTGACACACACAGACACACACACAGAGTTGACAAACACAGAAATAGATTAAACAGGTCAGAGATCTTCATCTGAATAACACGTTTTCTGAACTCTTTCTGAGCTTTTATCATTTCTTTACCAACCAATAAATAAAAAAAAAATAGTATGACTACATGCACATACCCTCTCTGGCTCTCTGCACCACATCAACCACAACACTTGTCTGCTTGGTGTACCAGTCATACTGCAACCAAACCACAGCAATACACAGTCGCTTGATTAAAGTTACCTACATTTGATCACTTAGACTATAAATACCACCTGCACCTCCAACTGAAGCTGCTTCTGAATCGGTCACTTGTTCACTCATTTACTATTTCTAATATAGTGAGTGGGCAATGTGACCAAAATCATACTAACGTCTGTTTAAACAAATTGGGCTGAACGGTCTTTGCACTAAATATGTTTTGAATGAGGAATCTTCTTGGTTATTATTAAAATACTAAGTAAATGAATTCTAAACTTACTGTGATTCTTTAAGAACTGGCCACACACTAAATACACACCATACATAGACGGTTGCACTGCTGGTGTGGACCGAAGACGCCACACTCCATATAAACGATACGGCAGAGGTCAGGACTTAGCCGAGGAGAGCAGACAGCACTGGAGTTAGATGATAACTGTTCTGAGGTGAAAGCAGAGATAACATTCAGAACATTTTGAAAAATATAAAAATGCTTAGGAAAACATTAAACACCTGCTTTTAAGAGGTTCTGGTAAAATCATAACTGCTAATACATTAGAAAATTCTTAGCTTAACAAGACAGTAGCTGACGCTAAGGGAACTTCACGCTGGAGGTAGGGGTGTGCGATATATATCGTCTACGATAATATCGTAATTGTTGTTTTAATGATGTGCGATTTAGTATAAGTATATTGCAAAACCCAAACAAAAACACCTACAGAGTGCACGCATACATTACATGATGAAGTCTAGTTGGTTAAACTAGTGTGTGTTCAAGATATGGATTTATATATCTATACATTTCATATAGTTAATATCACACGAAGAATGCAGGTTTTTTTTCTTAAAAAATCACCATGATTACAAATGTGATATTGATTTTTATCAATATCAGCAGCAGTTCAATACCAGGAAATTAATATTAAGAGACTTACGGTTTAGACACTATATTGCCTGTTTTTGCCTGTTTCCTAAATGAATCACAGTTTATATGATTTGTTTCCTCACAGTGACTCACTTATTAACAGTGACTTGCTGCCACCTACTGGTGGTTTTAATTTCACATTTAAAGTATCTTTTCATGTTTTTAATAATTTCAAATATCAGTATTCAACGTTTTATGTTTAAAATATCAAAACATTATTTCTGCATTTGTAACTGCAGGTTATTCCATGTGCCTCTGAGCTGCATTAAACTGTGTGTAAATACAGTGGCGGCTCGTCGGGGGAGGCACAGCTTCCCCAAAATGTTGAGGTGAAAATGGGAGGACGACGATTTAATGTTAATAAAATTCACAATTCATACGTGATATTAGTTTGAACGTCTCCCGCTGCGCTGATAATGTGAGTAGCGATATTGAATATTTGATCGCCTGCAGATTTACCAAGCTGTCATTCAAACAGTATATATACAAATTAAAAAATAAAGGGAGAACACACCTAAGCTGGATATAGGCTACAGCAGTCGGCTTAATTAAATGGCACAACAGGCAGCTCTCTTTTAACACAGACTTTTAAGAAGGGATGGATGTTTGCTTCAAGTGATAGGCCAGGTAAGTGAAGTTATATTATCTTGCTGTATGTGTGTCATTTTCTTTATGTGTTCTGACTAAAAGCAACCAAAATGCCATTTTAAAGTAGTTAAGCAAATAATAATAATAATATTAATAATCGACAGGGATCCCCAGACCAGTACAATTACTCTGCCTCCTCTATTTTAAAACCCACGAGCCGCCACTGTGTAAATGTAACTGTAACAATGTGTTGATACTGATTTAATTTGCTTGGTAACAGCCCAAATGTCTTATTATTCTCATTGACTGATTAAATGTAAGAATCTGACTCAAAAGATGATGCACGCAAAAAAATGTCTTTATGAAGGTAAAAATGCCCATAAAAGGTAAAAAAATTATTTAAACTTATTAAAACAAATTAATTTCTGTCACTGCTGTGGACTGACCACCACACAGAATATGAAGAATATCAAAATCTTTAGGAGTCAGCTGTACCAGCACAATAACTATAACTCAGCAAAATATTGTCTAATTAACGTTTTCGGTAAAATCCCAGAAAATATCGAGATATAATTTTTTGTCAACATCGCACTCCCCTACCAGGAGTGACAATCTCTGAAGACCATAGAGCATCATGGAAATTCACTGGCAGCTGTGTTTAAGCTCTGCCCTTAAGGTGTGGGTCTTCACATGCAAATAACTGGAGCACAGAATCATTTTATTCAGATTTTCTATTGAACTGCAAAAATAAACATCCACTGGCAGCAAGAAAATACAGTAAAACTAAAATCCATCCAGCTTTGCACATATATCCTGGGAAGCCAAATTTGAAATATCCATGCTATAGAGCCTAGTAAACAGTAAGAGCTATTGCCCAGCCCGTAGCCAATCATGACCAATTAAGAATGAACTACTCATTCAGACATTTTCATTGTGGCAAATCTGCCTAACAACTGATCAGATCTGCATCATTCACGTGGTCAGTCCTGGGGCCGACTACAAACAAAAAGGCTCAACTGGTAAGGAATGAGGCTAAAACCAGCAGCAGAACAGTCAGTCTTAAAAAAGATCAAACCTAATGACCTTGAATGGAAGGGCTTTAAGCACCTCCAGCACATGTAAAGGACGAGAAGGCACCAGCCTACACGCCCCCTTCATAG
Source organism: Sinocyclocheilus rhinocerous (assembly GCF_001515625.1). Lineage (NCBI taxonomy): Eukaryota > Metazoa > Chordata > Actinopteri > Cypriniformes > Cyprinidae > Sinocyclocheilus > Sinocyclocheilus rhinocerous. The sequence goes on along the minus strand of NW_015664993.1, from coordinate 69,182 downwards.
ACATTAATCATAGCCTAAGAGAGACCTGTGCCCAAAGGCTTTTGGAGAAACTGCAGAACATTGTGCACCACGCAGTGAACAGAGTTCTCTCCACGTCAAGAAAACAATGTTGGAGAGAGGGGCAAAACTGTAGTGGCTTGCTAGTGGGAACCATTCAGATGCCAGATGTGCAGCCTTCACTCTGGGCCACTACGGCCAAACTAACTGGTGAAACAATCTCAAAGGAAATTAATACTTTCAAACTGGATGCTACCTGTGAGTCAGTGTATCTGTTCTCAAGGCAATGGGGCTGAAATACCTGGCCAAGAGCAACCCTTTCCTTACAAAATTAAGAATTTTTTCTCACCAAAAGCTATGCAGCAGCATCAAATCAGAGGCAAATGTGGCTGTGCCACATCACTTCAGAAGAAACTTTATATGAAGCAGTGCCAAAGGGATAATGAACATCGACGCTGCCATTAGACACAGCATGCGTAGGGACAGGCACATGGGCAAATTCAGTCGCAGTCTGAACAGGCCCAAACACTGTCGAAAGGCACCAATCTGTGAACTCTGAACTTGTTCTATTCACTATATTCCAGCTAGGGAAACATCAAATGGCAGAGCCCAGAACTGCTAAACCACTTTCCTGTAGCCAAGGTGCAAACTGGGAATGTAAGATCTACTGTAAAAAAAAAACACTGGACAGACATGAGGTTGGATCTGTTTCGAAGTGACCATCATGAAGGAAAGCCTCTTCAGCATCTGATTCAAGCCCCTGGCTCAAAGATTAATTTAGGATTCATGCCGTTGTCTTTGTTTTTTACCTAAAAATACATCTGTATATTTAAAAAAAAAAAAGAGAGAAAACAAGAGGACCCAACAAGAAAGCCTTTGTCCCAGATGTTCCACCATTTCAGCACAATTGCTAAATAGTCATGGCTAGAGGTCTTGTCTACAGAGCTTGAAAGGCAACTGGCAACCACAGCTTCTTTGACCAGGAAAATCCCCAAGGAGCATCTGTTCCACCAGGTCCAGGATTTATAAAGAGAGCCATGGACCTTTTTCACATTTCCAGGTTTCTCAGCAGCAGAAGTCGTCATAGTTGGGTTAACTTGAAGAGCAGTGAATGGGAGAGTATCACAAATATATTTTTTGCATTCCCATTTGCTCAAATAGCAAAAGAAAAACTCCACGATCGTGTTTTCATGACTTTCAATAAAAGGAAAAAAACTGAGAGAGACTGATAACGGCAGTCAGA
>NW_015664993.1:59183-65868 GCF_001515625.1 Sinocyclocheilus rhinocerous | reverse complement strand
GCCCCATCAAGCTCTTGCTGGATCCGCTCCTCTGCTATCAATGAGAGGAACGTCTGTTCTTCCGCAACAGACAACAAAACTTTTTGGTTGTTAAAAAAAGGTGCGCTCATTCAAAACGGTTGCGTTCGATCCTTTGCTGGCTGTGCTGATTTAAATCTAGCGGTTCTTTTGTGTTTGTGTCGCAAGTTCAGTGACGCAGGTAGTGACGATTCTCTCTGGCCAATCCGTGATCAGCAGAGTTTACGCGTCACGTTTTGGTAACGGTACGGTTCACTTGGAACCCCAACCGAGGTGGTACTAAAAAAAGTACCAGGTACCAGGTACTGTACCCAGTGGAAAACCCCCCAAAAGTGAACCGTACCGAGCCGTACCGTGCCATACCATGCAGTGGAAAAGCGCCATTGGAACCTCAACCGAGGTGGTACTAAAAAAAGTACCAGGTACCGTACCCAGGGGAAAACCCCCCAAAAGTGAACCGTACCGAGCCGTACCATGCAGTGGAAAAGCGCCATTAGAAACACCCTTGCATTAGCGTTTTTTTGTTTTGTTTTTTGTAATTTGATGCAAAGGTAATATAATACAAAGAATAGCGTTATAAATGTACATATATTTTTTTTAAAATACAAATATGAAAGACTTTCGAGGATTTACAATGCTGATGACCGTTAAGCGTGTCATCACAGTCTTGTGAAAAGGGTCCATTTAGGTCCTTCCATCCTTCCATTCTCCAAAATGCGTATCTTCTGTAGGGTTGCGGGGATGCTGGTGCCTTTCCCAGCATCTCAGGCCACACACAGGGGGGAGACACCCTAGATCAGGGGTCTCCAAACTCTGTCCTGGAGGGCCGGTGTCCTGCAGAGTTCAGCTCCAACCCTAATAAACACACTTGAACCAGTTAATCAAGCCCTTACTAGGCGAGCTGGAGCTGAACTCTGCAGGACTGAGTTTGGAGACCCCTGCCCTAGATGGATGGTCATTCCATCACAGACTTGGGTCCTCTGCAACATTAATTCTGTCCAGGTTTTAACTTCTTATGTGACTAGCAATGTCAACTCAACATAAACTACTCATCCAGTTCAGCGGGAAGGCTGGGAGCTAGGTGCTCTCTTCTGAAAATTCAAGTGGCAAATGCAAAACAAAAGGGGGAAAATAATCCTGTTTGTCCTGCTGAACTGTGTTTGAGATTGACCAGGTAACACTAAATCGGTTCTGAGATTAAATCAATATCACTTCAGAGATCATCCTTGCCAGATTTCCCATAGTGTCAGCTACTGACAACATTTTAAAGTGACTTCAATGCAAGCCAACCCTGAAAAGGCTCTTTGAAGATCTGTGCTGTGTTTTAGGACTCTAAATAAAGCTATGTGCTACAAAGGTACTGTGGGTTCCTCTCGTCACATGAGAATTACACAGGAGCATTTTCTGTACAGACTGGTTTAAGATGGAAAAATGCACCAAAAAAATGCAGAGCTTACCACATTTACCACTAGCCAGATCCACATAAAACAGAGACGACCTGCAGAAATGACATTGCTGTTAGCATGCCGGCAAACAGTCCACTCTCAAAACATTGACTGTGCATTTAAAAAACTGAAAAATCAGATTTGGTTTGAAGTTGGTCTCATCTTCATCAGACAGATATTTCCCATCACTCACCTTCTGTTGGCGCAGTATTTGAGCCCCAATCTGAATGGCTCGTGCCACCAACCCACAAACACAAGCCCTGTGTCATTGGGAGCCCAGAATGCCTGTGGACAAGAGTTGCGGTTTACATTATTCATCTTACATTGATATTTTATAAGAACAATAACTTTGAGCTTACAATAAAGAGACTGTTTTAATTTAAATGGGTTTCATCAGTTTGACAAATATATGCATATTTTATCTGCATACAAAAAAAAAAAAGAAAAAAGAAAATTTGACATGAAAAGAATGAAAATCCTTACACCCCAGCATATTGACAGAACATGTCTCTCATTTACAGCAATGGGTTTACTGACAGTATCACAATTAAAACAAATAAAAGGGTGCTTGTGGTGTTTCTATAGTGATGCGCAGACGTCTGGGACATGCACATATTGAGGGTCTATACTAGTGCTGCTATAAATGAGATTAATAAACGAAACTCAGAGAGGGATTAACCACGCTGACTGTTAGTAAACTCAAGTACAGCACTGTAAAATGTTCTATAAAGTAAATAAGTGGGCCTCCTATCCTGCTATCTTCCATTTGTTGTGAACATGACCCTATTAAGCCCAGAAAGCAGCAGGTGGTGGATAAAAGATTACTTAACCCTTGTATGGTGTTCGGGTCTGTGGGACCCGTTTTCACTTTTTATCAAAAGAAAAATGATACTATTAATTATTTTTTTCACTCATACTCATTGGTCTTGGCTCATTTTTTGTGAAGAACATATATCAGAACAAATTTTCAATGACCTCTCACTGTACACCCCTCCTACACACTTATATTACATACAGGATGTTCGGGTCTACTGGAATTACTGGAGTCTACCCGGGGCTAATAAAAGAGTGGAAATTTTAGGTCCTGTGTATCTTCACTCTGTCCTCCTATTGTCTGGGCCTGCTATTAGTATGTGTGTGTGTGTGTGTGTGTGTTTGTGTGTGAGTGAGTGAGTGAGTGAGTGAGTGAGTGAGTGAGTGAGTGAGTGAGTGAGTGAGTGAGTGAGTGAGTGAGTGAGTGAGTGAGTGAGTGAGTGAGTGAGTGAGTGAGTGAGTGAGTGAGTGAGTGAGTGAGTGAGTGAGTGAGTGAGTGAGTGAGTGAGTGAGTGAGTGAGTGAGTGAGTGAGTGAGTGAGAGAGAGAGAGAGAGAGAGAGAGAGTGTGTGTGTGTGTGTGTGAGAGAGAGAGAGAGTGTGAGTGAGAGAGTCTGCAAGAGTGAGTTTTGTGCTTTTGCCCCTGCCATTCCCACACAAGGTTGTAGCACTTGCTTGTAATAGGGATGAAGTAGACATCTGTTGAGTATTTAAACATATAATTTTTGATTGTGTTGAATTAAAAACCCAAAACTGCAGTGGGTCCACGAGACCCACGAACACTGGCTGAGTAACAAAAATATGAACACCACACAAGGGTTTAATTAGAGACAAAACACATCAACACATTTGTAATTTATACACATCCTGCTGAACATGAGTGCTGTTGTTTCAGTGCGACTATGATTTTTTTTGTCCTTTCAGCCTTAATATCGAGATGTCGAAGCTTATTACAGGTGAAACCAATATAAAATGTCAAAATAACCACAATATAATTTTCAGTAAAACTGTGGCACCTTACTTTGAACCCATGTCTAAAACACAAACACAGAGAGTGTACCTGTCCTGGGGAGATGTTAGCGGGGATTCCTTCCAGCACAGTGATGTTACTGCCTTCAATGTCCAGCACACAGAGCACTGGGCTGCTTTTATTCACAAGTGCTTCGCCCCAGTCTTCATAATACTCAAACTGCTGACCCTGCCACAGACACACACACAGTCATTCCCAACACAATCAAACTGAAGCTGTTAGAGAAAATGGCACATATGATGGCAAGATTGTACCAGGACTGTTTCCTCTTTCTTGTCTGTCTTGATGGTCTCCTCTTCATCAGCGAGCAAACCCGTCTCAGGCCCCTGCAGTTTAAGGGAACATGAGGTCAGATGAAGAATGTGCTCATAGAATGAATCGTTAGAAAGCATGTGCGTTTTCTGTAATCATCTGTGTTTGTGACCTGGAAGTACGACTCTGTCTTGGGTCGTTTCTTCTCAGCTACATATAGGAGATGAGTCTCTGAATGAGACCAGACCATACAGCCAAACTGATCTGAGAACAGAGAACACACAAGCCCTGATTATCAAGATTATCAGACTGCACAGCAGCAGAATAAGACCGTCAGTCCAGTATTTCAGTGAATAATACGATTACATTACACACAAGAGCATGATTTTAGTATACAAGTTATACAAAAGAAACAGTTTTCAAGTTTCTTGACCTGAAGGTGGCACTGTAAGCACATTCAGCAAGATTATGGAGCCAAACATTGTCTACCGATTTCATTTAAACAGACCTAAGCATGGTCCAGATGATACAGCCTCAAAAATCTCTTCAGTCATTTTTAATGTGGCTCAGTTCAGCAATGTATTGTGCCCATTTTTTGTAAGAATTTTGTAAGATAAAATAACTAGAAATTTATTTGAAAAACTAAAACCATGATAAAGACACAAATAAGAACCTAAAAAAAGTATTACAGACTACAAACTTGGTCATGATCACCCAATATGCAGAAAAAAAAAATCATAATTTCCCTACGAATGGTTCTATGGGCTGCCATAGACTTATACAGTATAAAATGGCCTTTATGGTACCTGCCATCAACTAACAAAAGCAAAGAAGCTAAGGGCAACTGGCCATTTAAAAATGCATGTTTTGTTTCTCATTGTTCACATTGTATCACTCTCCATATGCCGTTATCAGTAATCGTAATCGTGTGTTAATATATGTCAGGTGATCTGATGGGTGAATGAACACATGCAGGGCTCCACATGAATGAATTCAGAGTAGTGCAAGAGAAAACCTGTCAAATTCATGAAAATGTTCAAAATGGCCTGAGCTGTAGTGATGTTACGTTTAAGGCTTGCGTTAACCAGAACCAGATGTGAAATAAGCGGCTGTAATGGGACAAAGTCATGTGGTACAGTAGGTGCTATTGATTCTTTTGACCACCATATGGCCACAGCGCAGACAGGGCTGTAAAAGCTTTGCGTAATGAACCCTTTTGTGATACAGTAGAGAGGAACGCCTTCTGTGCTTCGCAAAGCTTCATTTCTGAAACTCCGCTGTGCTGCACTGTTGAGATTGCATCACTATTTGCTGCACTTATGCTGTACAACGCAACCATTTAGTCAGTCTGGAGCCCTGATGTGCTGTTTTTGGTAACAGGGTGTCAATGTTTTCCTCTTACCATCTTCATACACTTTGCCGTGTTTGCTGAGAGTCGTCAGATTAAGACACTTCAGCTTCCTGTTCTTATGCCAGATCTAGACAGACAGAGAGAGAGAGCAAACCACTAAAAGACAAATCATCCTGTAGAGCAGTGCTTCTCAAACCTGTCCTGGAGAACCCCACCACTGCACATTTTGGATGTCTTCCTCATCTAACACACCTGATTCAACTCACCAGCTCATTAGAGATTGAAATGAGCTTGGAGTAATGGGCGTGCCGAAATGTTTCTCATTGGTGAAAGGAGTTTCTTCCTGGGAACTGTGTTGGCCAATCAGCGGTAAACATACATTCACGTAATTTACGTAAGATGGTGGCGGCAATAAGCCAAAGGATTTGACACCTCATTCATGTGTCTAGGAAAAACGGTGCGGGACGAGTTACCCACTGAAGTTTGTATGGAAGAATAATAATAATATATAAATAAATAAATAATAAGCCCACAGAATAGTAATAGACTAATACTAATTTTAGATAGTAGAACAGGCTTGAGAAAGAAAACATATGCCAGTGGAAATGATGATGATAATGATAAATTATGAAAAAAATAAATAAATAAATCATATAGGGCTGCAACAACTAACTCAAAGTAATTGAAAATTTTTTTTTAAATAAAGCAATCAAATCAATAGTTTTTTTTTTGTTTGTTTTGTTTTTTCGGAAAGTGACCTTAAGTTGTCACTTTGTTCAGATGTACAAATGTTGTTTTTTTACACAGTATTGCCACTATGCATGCATTTTTCTTTTCTTTAAGATTTTGACTTTTAATGCGCATCTAAATATGTTGGGCTCAATGTGTAATTTGTAATTGTAATTTCATAGATATAAATAATATTACTAATTGTCATTTACAATGTTATAAAGATGTGTGTGTTTTTCTTTTTAAGCCATGGACCCAACAGGAGGCCTTGCTGATGTATGATTAAATATTATGAAGTATTTCATTCAACTATTTTTTTGTTTTTTCATATTTTAAATAGTTGTTTGTTTGTGTGTGTGTGTGTGTGTGTGAGTGTGAAGACAGATTCTTCTAGATGTTGTGTATGAAAAAGGAGATGGAGCCTTTCTCACTCTGTCACTAGCGTGCAGAGAGTTTAATGACATTGTCAACCGTCAAGCTTGATTCAGGTTCGGATTGAGTTGGACAGTGGCCCTCCAGGAGCAGGCTTGGACACCCCTGATGTAGAGTCTCATTTAGACGAGGAGCACTTGTGTTAATCTGAGTTCCAACTAGGGCTGTGCGATTAATCGAAATCGTCATAAAATCGCGATTTGAGCGTGCGCAATTTCTAAACAAGGAAAAGTGCACTATTAGATAAACAAGGCAATAATAGATGGTACTCATGGTGGTAGTTAAACAAAGTTATATTTATTGAGTTTAAATGTGAATATGTCTATGAAAGATTGTATTACTGTACTGTGATAAAAGAGAATCACAATGCTGAAAAAGTGTTGATGGAAGCGATTTACTGGATTTATGCTTTGATAATCATAATATTATCCAGTAGTTTTTGATAAAAAAATTAGATTTTCTCACCTTTTTGCTCAAAATTATAAATTTTTATGAAACCTACCTATATTCAAGTGTTGATAAAAAAGAATGCTTTAAGCTAGAATAAAACTGATTTTTTTTGTTTAAAAGTAGAGGCTCTGATCTTTATTTTGGTGTATTGCATATTCAAATATTCA
>NW_015664993.1:43824-49296 GCF_001515625.1 Sinocyclocheilus rhinocerous | reverse complement strand
ATTTACTGGATTTATGCTTTGATAATCGTACTGAATATTATCCAGATGTAGTTTTTGATAAAAATTTGATTTTCTCACCTTTTTGCTCAAAATAATGCATTTTTTATGAAACCTACCTATATTCAAGTGTTGATAAAAAAGAATGCTTTAAGCTAGAATAAAACTGATTTTTTTGTTTAAAAGTAGAGGCTCTGATCTTTATTTTGGTGTATTGCATATTCAAATATTCACACAGCAAAAGATACTGAAGGCCATCAAATTTTAGTGAAAATCATCAAAATCGCTGGCGGTGGCTGGCAACTTTTTTCAAAAATGCTGGCGGGGAAAGAGTTAATAAGGTTAAATTCCAAGCTTTTAATCAGCCACTTGAGGTCCTTTAGGCTACATCTATACTAATCCCAACACATCTTTTTCTCTAGATTTTGCCTTTTATCCACACTGAGACAGCGTTTTTGTTCTGTGAAAACTGAGCTTTTTGAAGATGCTCACAAGTGGATACATTTGAAAACCTTTTTTTAGTGTTGTAGTGTGGAATGTGAAAATGCAGGTATTTGAAAACGACGACGCATGTTTAGTCATGTGATACATTTGTACCAACAGATATCTATAGTTATACAAGCATGTGCCTGTTATGTGCTATTGTACAATCTTCATATTACAGTCCTGCGAATATGACAGAAAATGTACTCGCAATTGCTGTCCTGTGGCAGAACATGAGGGCAGTTACATATTAGACTATACAAGGAATAGCGATTGAGAGCGACCAGGGCACGCACCCGTAGATGGGCAGATATTTTGCTAAATGCTAAAATAATTGTGCCAGAAGAACAGTTTGAGAACTTTATTATGTCTGGTCTCTCTGTATCATCTCATGATTTGAGTGCTTTCCTATGTTTCAGTTTGGATGAGGAACTTTTGGAAAATTCTCAAATACGCCAGTGTGGACCGAGAGCGCTCTAAAACGAAAACGCTGTTTTCATATGTATCTGTATTATTATAAACATCCTTAGAGACTGGAGTTTGTCATAGGTAAATTACAGCCAACACAATCTCAACATGAGAAGTCAGCAAATAATCTGAATACTTATGCACAGGTGGAAATGGACCTTTTCTGCTCACTAGATATGGTAACTAGTGAATACCCGACTCTACCACTGAGCTGGGACTGGATTGCACTTCACAACTTTTACAATTTGGAGCTGTATGTCTGAAGAAGAGAAATATTTTAAGTCTTAATGTGTCAATTTCAAGAATGTCGTCATTTGACTATTATTTCTAGACTTGAGAATGAGTGTGATTCATAATGTGTTGACTTTGCTCCTCAATTAGAGGAGAGGAATCCTAATCTATTTAAGAGTTGCAGGATGGTGTGCATAGAGAACCACACACTATTCACAATAGAAGAATGTGTTGGAATTATGACACTGGAATTTGGACTGATGCACATACCCTGCATTTTACTGATACAGCCAAGATATATCTACAGATCGTATAATTTCAAAGTCATGTGAATATTTCCTATTCGCAAAACTATTAAACATCAGGCAGTGTAAGACTATTCAGAGATGTTATTTTTGGAGTTTCATGCATACGGCCCAGAACACATTTTTTAATACTAGGCATCACATATTTGTTCAGATGTCTAGCCATTTGCACAGCTGGCATCTCAAATAAATGATTTGTGTCAACAATCTGACCTCAAGGAACTGCTTGTCTTCTCCTTTAATGGTGCTCTCTCTCAGCACAGCCTTCATGTCACCGGATGGAGAATCCACACTGAGCAGCCTAAACACACAGAGCCAGAGCACGTCAGAGTGATGTATCAGGCCCGTGCACTTTCTTACTTCTTGCTTAAAGAAGCAGTAAAAATTAAAGTTTTGATAAACCCGTGTTTCAGTGCTGTTCTGGACCCGTGACTTTCACTGTATGGAAAAAAACCTTTGAAACATTCATCAGAATACTGTATCTCCCCGTTTGTGTAACGCAAAAGAAAACAAGTCATACAGGTTTAGAACGACATGACGGTAAGTAAATGCTGACATAAGCCTTCATGTCACCGGATAGAGAATCCACACTGAGCAGCCTAAACACACAGAGCCAGAGCACGTCAGCGTGATGTATCAGGCCCGTGCACTTTCTTACTTCTTGCTTAAAGAAGCAGTAAAAATTAAAGTTTTGATAAACCCATGTTTCAGTGCTGTTCTGGACCCGTGACTTTCACTGTATGGAAAAAAACCTTCGAAACATTCATCAGAATACTGTATCTCCCCGTTTGTGTAACGCAAAAGAAAACAAGTCATACAGGTTTAGAACGACATGACGGTAAGTAAATGCTGACATAACGGTCCATTCTGGGTGAACTATGCATTTAAATATCCTTCCTTGATCACATATGAGTAAAAAGTGAACCCACTCTCCCTTGATTTCTGTGCAGTTTCCTGAGGGTCCGGAGTAGACCACTGATTTGTCATCATGAAACACAATGTACTGGCGACAAAACTTCACATTTTCATTCCTCTCCAAATCCCGCTGAGTCCACTCTGAAAGACAAACTCATGTGTGAGAGATTATTTATAACATGTGTTTATGAATTTAAAAAAGAAACCTGAATCTTACACGTCTATAGCTCTAAAGTGCTCAATGTGGACTATAAGGCACTAAGTTATTCAAAACATTAGCATTATGAATTCTTGTAAAGCTGCTTTGAAGCAATGTGTATTGAAAAAAAAAAGTTATTTGCTGGTATTGTAATATCAGCATGCTACACACAACATGTTTGCTAGATAAACAGTGCTTTATCAAATACTGTATACGCAAAATAAACTCCATGTTTTGATATCTTTTGTGCTATCTGCCATTTCAATCACCCAGCTAATGATTCTTAAGTTTCTTCTTTTTGGCAGACCTGCTGCACCATTTACTATCAATTCAGTCTGTCCATTGAATCGACCTGTGACTAGACGTGCAAAGAAGTTTCGCAATTTGCTGCATATGCTAGTTGAAGTTCGATTAACTCTAACCTGTGAATTTGAATGAGAAGAGGACAAGTGACCAACAGATGATCTCTTGGCTCAATACGAAGACGTCAAACTTCAAAGCTGAAGGTTTGCAGTGTTGTGTGGCAAAGTGGAGTAAATAGTGTACCTCAAAATATTTATTATTATTTGTCCATTTTTGCATTATTTATTAAAACAGAAGCACTGGGGTGTATTCCAGAAAGCAAGGTTAAGTTACCGTCACATATACCCTGAACTCTGGGTTGATTAACCCAAACCTGGCTTACTCGAGGTATGCTGGTTCCAGTAAACACAGAGTATGTTCACGGTTAACACACAAGACATTCTCAACAGAGCGATGAATCGACCAGTCACCATGGAAACCATGCTGCTTCTTTCTTCTTCTTTTGTTCAGTGGTCAATTACATACATACTGCATATCGCCACCTAACTGATGGTTGTGCAATCGTTTTTCTTTTTCATTTAATCACTGAGAACAAGAGTTATATTGTTTGTTTGATGCTAATTATATAATAAGAAATGTCACATATGTATTTTTATTATAGAAATACATTATAGAAAATGCAGATCCACCCATGCTGCTTCTTTCTTCTTCTTTTGTTCAGTGGTCAATTACATACATACTGCATATCGCCACCTAACTGATGGTTGTGCAGTCGTTTTTCTTTTTCATTTAATCACTGAGAACAAGAGTTATATTGTTTGTTTGATGCTAATTATATAATATGAAATGTCACATATGTATTTTTATTATAGAAATACATTATAGAAAATGCAGATCCACTATGTGTGAGATGACAATAAAATATAATAAATATATTAGAATAAAATAAACATTATCTTGTTATAATAGTGTTTTGTAATTAATATATATTAGTGGTTAAACGGATCATAGTTGATCCGTGATCCGTACGGACCAAGCCCCACGGTTCGGCACGCATATGATCCGCGGATTAATTGCAAAATTTAACCATAATAGAGTATAAGTTTATAATTTGTTCGTATTTACACAAGCAAGCGAATTTTAAACAATTCCAGAGAGAAAAGGCGAAAGGGAACTCGATTCGTTACTCGCGCGCTGTTCTCTACACACACAGCCGCACACACACGAAGCGCACGAACACCGAACTGAATCCCAAGTTAAATTGAAATATTGTTCTTTTCTTGCTGATCCGAAAAATTATCCGATCCGTGGGTTAAAAACCGTAATGTGATGCGAACCGTGAGATTTGTGATCCGTTGAACCACTAATATATATCGATAACTATTATATATGACAATAAATATAACATATTAGAATACTATAATATTACCTTATATTACTTATAATAGTGATATATTATATATATATATATATATATATATATATATATATATACACGCATGTATTTTGTATATTTGATAACTATATTGTAATCATATATAATATTATAAGGTCACGCATGCACTAATAGCGCTGAAGTAAACTAACCCTGAAGCATAACCTACTCCAGAGCAGGTTATGTTCAGAGAGTAAGTTTCTATGGCTACTTACCTTTGTTTTTGGAACCGAAAGCTGAGTTTATCTGCTATCTTACCCCTAAACATACCGAGTATGTCACATAAGCTGCTTTCTGCAATACTCCCCTGGAGTGTAAAAACAAGTCTGAGGAGTGTTTGCATGTTCACAGTGTGACCATGGATGACACACACAGGACACATGCATAAACAGGCCTCATCCTTTCTCTGCTCAAGCGCAATAACTAAAAGCTAAGACCCATGTATGTGTTTAAATGATGGTAGATGGTTTAAATCTGAGAGTTTTAACAGTTCGCTTCAAATGAGTTTAATCTGTGTGTTTCAATAGCTCGTTTAGCATGTCAATGCTGATGCTGAGTGTAGACCTGTATAGACGTTGCAGTATTGTCCGCCGTATCGTGACGTGATCACCGGTCCCACATCCGCGCGACACAACGCCGGGAACCGACACTGATCCCGGTACAACTGAGCGATCTCCGCCGCCTCCCGGAGCACCTTACACACCACATGGGGACACGGCATAGTAATATACATTAGACATACAGCCAGACACGAGAACATACACGGAGTACAGCATTCACAGCCACAACATGTACGTGTTTAAAATGATCATCTGCTCTCAGCGCGTGACGCGGAAGTTGTCCGAATAACACGGAGCTGGTTTTCAGCTGTTGAGAATGAACAATCTGCGTTCTGCTGCAGTGTACAAAGTCAAATACACACGAAAGGAGGTTGTTCTAAATCATATTTTAGTCATTTGACTGTACCTTTGAGTCCATGACAGCGCAGCGCGAAAGGAGTCGATGGAGAGGAATCCTGCGACTGAACATCATGGAGCTGGGGGCGGGGCACAAGGCCACTGTCCTTCTCTCTCATTGGTCAGATGCGATGACGTGCGCTAGGTTAGTGAAAGTGACGTGACATGTGGCCAAGCATG
>NW_015664993.1:40969-43501 GCF_001515625.1 Sinocyclocheilus rhinocerous | reverse complement strand
TCCATAAAGCAAATTTAACATAGGCCTAGATCAAGCTAGTCACTGTGGCAACTTATGCTGGGAAACTAACCTGGTCTAATGGTGCGTTCAAGTGATGTCGGATAGCGAGTTGAAAGCACATGAACGCCACCACAAAGTCGTTATTACGAGTGGGAAACTCGACATTTTCTTTAAGCTCCGAGTTTCCGAGTTGGGGGCGTGTCAATGAGAAACATGGCGGAATCGATGGATGCAACGTCTGTCAATTTTTGTTGAAATTGATAGTTTAGTTGTACTATAAACTTAAATTGGTCATGTTCTTGTTATATGCAGCAAGTTAATGAAATATAAGAAAAAAAAATCCATAATTTCTGCACCTATAGGTGAGAAATCGTTTGATTTGCCATGTTGCATTCGTTTTTTTTTTCCATTTTTTAAAAATCTCTGTATTGTTATAGCGTTTGTTGATGCTGAAAACCAGTTACACTGGGATCCTGGGGCCCGTTCTTCGTATGTCGCTAACTCAGTTAGCTGGATTTGATTGTTGACGATTTGGCATGATCTTGGATTGGTTGGTTCTTCGAAGCTCATCCCGGACTTACTGTCATAGCAACAGGGGTGTATTCCAGAAAGGAGGTTCAACAAACTCTGAGTTAAAACTTGCACTATGACTTGACTTACCCTGAAATGGGAAACTCTGAGTTTTCGGTTTCAGAACGGCTGAACAGAGTTAGTTCAATCCACTCTGAGTAGGTTGACTCTGAGTTTAGCGCATGCACCAAGACTATGAAAAGCCATGATCAATGGAGCTCCGAAATTACGATTCACCATGGCAACAGCTCCCGCCAAAAACACTTCCGCTACACAGTAACTTTAATTCTAAATTAATGTTATCAGAGGTGAAAACTGGCAGAAAGGTAATTTATTGAACTAATATTAATTTTCATGGTATCCCACAGGCAAAACAAAGAAAAAAAACGTGGCAGCAAAAAATAAATAAAACAAAAACCTAATTAAATCAGGTAAAGCTTCAAGTGTGAAATGGGTGTAGGCTAACGTTACATGACTTTACAAACATTTGACATTCAATAAATATCATTCAGTGTATATCTATTTCAATGCTTTTTCACATAATTAAATGTTCTCTAATCCAACATTTCTTAATTAGGGTAATGAAAAACATTTGACTTCTATTCAGAAGCCAACAGCAAGAAGGCAGAGACTCGTAAAATGTGAGGAGAACCTGCACCAGCACCACTGACAGATGAAGAGGAGATGGCCACAATACCAATACCACACTGGAAATCCTAAAGGAAATTCTAATTATAGGTTACTTAGAGGTCGCAACAAGATGTTATCAAGTGAAAGACTCGTAAAATGTGAGGAGAACCTGCACCAGCACCACTGACAGATGAAGAGGAGATGGCCACAATACCAATACCACACTGGAAATCCTAAAGGAAATTCTAATTATAGGTTACTTAGAGGTCGCAACAAGATGTTATCAAGTGAACGCCATTTAAAAATGGTACCATTCAAATAAATATGCATGTGGATATGGCAAAATAAATAAATTAAATTAAATTAAATCAAATTAATAAAATCCTCTCCTGATGTAAATGTAACTTCCTGCGAATTAATGCAGGATCTACAGGATCCCTTATAAAAAGACATGCCATTTTTGTCACATTTACCGTGTCTGCATGATGAAAGTGGTCCGGTGAGAAAAATAATCTAGTTTCCATTTTCATTAAGATTATTTTTCTTACCCTGCTGGCAATTAATTTTACTTGTTTACCCCAGGAAACAAGAATAAATATCGTATATATTTTTTTCTTATTTAGAAAATGCATCATGATTTAAGAATTTTTAGATATTTGTACTGGAAATAAGGCAAAAATATCAGCAATAAAAGCAATTTTTGCAGCGTAAATGAATGATTGAGGCATTTATACATTAATTACGCTTTAAAAAGGGGGAGGAGACCGAAAGAAACTCTGGGTTTACAGAAGAAAACCTGCTCCAGACCAGGTTACGTTCACAGAGTAAGTTACTATGGTAACTAAAGAAGAGGTTTAGTTTTGTCTTTTACTGGAACCGAAAACCCTGAGTTTCCCTTTTCTGAGGTTAATAAACTCTGAGTTTCCAACAAAACCCACTTTCTGGAATACACCCCAAGTCCGTAAACTTAAACTTGCTCGGGAGCAGGCTTATTTCATGTAAACAGGATTAGATTGCATCTTTTTAAGCAGAATTGATACTTAAAATATGTCTGCTACCACCGCTACTTTATTACAAGAGTACCCTACTAGTCCAGGGACAATAATTTAAAATAATAATCATTTAAAAATTTATTTAAAGATAATATAATAATGTTGTGTAGTCTATAATACTATAGACACCGCAGTTTTACTCACTTCATAATTTTATTAGAGTCTTACACACATGCTATACAGATAATGTAGAGTCGTGCATTAATTTGAGTGGTGACAGCTATTATGGGAGTGGCTTGATGGAGCGCAGGAGATGCAGATAACATGATCTTGACCCTTA
>NW_015664993.1:31860-39192 GCF_001515625.1 Sinocyclocheilus rhinocerous | reverse complement strand
TTCTTCGTACGTTGCTAACTCAGTTAGCTGGATTTGATTGTTGACGATTTGGTGTGATCTTGGATTGTTCGGTTCTTCGAAGCTCATCTCGGAGTTGCTGTCATAGCAACAGGTCCGTAAGCTTAAACCTGATTGGGAGCAAGCTTATTTCATGTAAACAGGATTAGATTGCATCTTTTTAAGCAGAATTGATACTTAAAATCTGTCCGCTACAACCGCTACTTTATTACAAGAGTACCCTACTAATCCAGGGACAATAATTTAAAATAATAATAATTTAAAATAATTTAAAGATAATATAACAATGTTGTGTAGTGTTTAATACTATAGACACAGCCAACTGAAATATCTGAAATATTTATTTGTCATAAAATAATTACTTTATAATTGTATTCCAGTCTTACACACAGATAATGTAGATAATGTAGAGTCGTGCATGACAGATATTATGGGAGTGGCTTGATGGAGCGCAGGAGATGCAGATAACATGATCTTGACCCTTAAGAAACTTTAATTAATGCTGTCATGTAACAAATCTGTTCAAATATAAAATTTAATGAATTGCTAATTACTACATTGAAATAACAATGTAAAGCCTGTACAAATATTAGAAATCGTGAATATAAATAATTGGGAATCATGTAAAAAAATGCAAATACAATAAAAACAGTGTACATTTCATTTATCTATTATAACATTTATGTAGTTTTGTTCGCTTGGCTGTTTCCTTATAAAAGTCCAGAAATGTCAAGTTTTTCATCAGGCCTGCGTTCAGCTCACAAAACGGTGCAAAACGTTTTTTAAACGGAAACGGTGGTGCGTTGAACACCCTGTTCTGATGACGCAAGAGTTGCAGGTATGGCAGCTGAGAAGGCATACTGCAAAATACGCTCGATGTTACAGTCACTGCCCTTGCCGTCCAGAATAAAAGAGAACATCCCAATCAAATGGGATGGGATTTGTGGAAACTGTGGTTCCTAATTATTGTGATCCAACATTTGCCTCGCATTTCAGGATGAAAAGACAAACATTTCAGGTGAAGGATAATCCACTTCTTACCGCTGAGACTGTGTTATGATCTATATGGCCTTATTATTTTTATTGTGCGTATTCGGCTTATCATTATTGCTGATCACTGTTGTTGTGCTATGACATTGTAATATTTACCATTATGTAATCGGAGGAGTATAGAAAAGTTTATGAAAGTGTCACTCCATAATACAAAGGATATGGACCAGAAGACATTGCAATTACTAAATGATATTTAGACAGACTTAAAGAAGTTCCAGATCTATACATGTTCTCTTATTATTTCAGTTATTTTGCCTTTAATGTAAATAAGCATGTGCAAACAATATACTTGCTCTTGTGAATTTATTTGGATGTTAATTACATTGTGCGAGCTACCTCTTTAATACCGCGTGGTTTATATACATGCTGTTGCTGATTGGGCGGACATGTTTGACACACCCACCAAACAAGAGAAAATGTATCTCAAACCCCGTTGCACACCGTTTCCAGGAAACATGTCGTTCAACCCGGAAACCGTAGCAAAACGGTGCACACCATGTTGAGCCTGAACTTGCCCCAGGTGTCTTTTTTAATTCTATGATGTCATTGCGTTGCTGTCTTGCCGCCAGCCAATCGCTGCATTGCTGATCGTGGTTTCGAGTATCGATACATAGCCCCTTTTAAACCAACCCATGAACGTGCAATTATCTCAGATAACTCAATCCAGCCATACTAATCATCAACAACAGGTGCGTTCAAAGAACCGAATTAGCCAGATCCTGATTAGCGCGATGATATCATCTTGGATGTGTCATTTGATCTCGGATGTAATAAGCGATGTACGAAGAACAGGCCCCTGGTCTGACAACACCAATTTTTGTACGATACAGCTTGTCCCCAACTAAGCAAGCCGCTGTCGCCTCTGGCTTGCTTAGTTGGGGACACTTCATTTCCAGCGATATCGTTGACTTGATTGCAAATGATTGCAAAGATACTATTTAAACTGAACTGAGCTGGATGATGACATCACTGAATTCAATGATGAACTGCCTTTAACTGAAAAATTTGTGTTTACTATTGTCATTTTGCATTATTGACACACTATTTTCCTAATTAATGCTGTTCAGTTGCTTTGACACAATCTGTATTGTTAAAAGCGTTATATAAATAAAGGTGACTTGACTTGACTTGACTTAAAGTGGCTTCATAAATTATAAAAAAAAATAATAATAATAAAAACGCAAAACACACCTGATGCTAATTCTTTGCTCTTCGTTTTCCATAAGCAGAGTTAACAAACCGTGCTGTATTTTCTTGTAATTTATTAAAAGGTCACACCGCCATCTTGTGCCAACAAAAGTGACTTGGAACGCACCTGACGTCATAATTACGACTTGTCAACTTGTAAGTACGAACTTCCCAGGAGGACTTGAACGCAGAAAGCAAGTTAAGTGAAAGGTTTGCCGAATCCAAGAAAGCAGGGTAAATCAGTTACCATGGAAACTTACTCTGTGGACCTAACCTGTGGTGCATTTCCCAAAAGCATCGTTAGCTGACAGAACTTGCGACCATAGTTTGTTTTTGGGAAACACACCCCTGGTATGGGATCAGATTCCCGCCAAATGTATTGCAGTCACGGATAAAAAAATAACAATCGTGAAACCAAAACTTAAAAACGCAAATAAAATTATATTGCACAAAATTTTAAAATGAAAGCAAAGTTTTCAGAATAGCAAACAATGGTCACGGATCAAAAAATAATAAGTGTAAATTAAAAATGTAATAACGCATTTAAAAAAATAATAAGCACGAATCAAAACTTTAAACACATTTAAAATCATATTGCACAAAATTGTAATATTAATGCAAAATTATCCGAATTGCACACAAAATCATGTTCCCTTTCATGGGAACTTCGAACTGCGTCCTCTAGGGGTCGCTATGGGGAACGCCTCGTCGTGACCCGTGTCTGAAGCATACATTGAAAAAACACCAACTCGTTGGCCGGCGACAGCCATGACGTCACTACCGGTGCGACTACAGTACAAATAGGCGCACGCACCATTCTCTTCTTCATCTTCATTGACTGTTTTGTTTGAAGCGTGCATTTTGTTTGGAAAACACCACGGCATGGCGATGGCGCTGATGACCGGCAAAACCTTCATATTGTACAAGACAAGCTAAATTGAGCCATCAATACCTTTGTATGTTTAGTTGTCTCATTTACTTTGATGATGAAGAGGCTGCGATGTAAAGTTTGCAGTGCTAGTACTGATTATGTTGTGTGCGCGCGGGAGGCGCGGTGTGAACACGTTACTCACATCAGCGGAAAGATGTGATATCCGTCAGATAAGAGCAAGACATCATTCAAAACAATCTATTTTTTATTTGTGTACCTTCAAAATAACCGTGAAACGTTGTACTTTTGTAAAATAAAGAAAACATACAAAATGCACTTGCCGTCTCTGTGAACCTCTTCCTGAAATGAAGAAAAACTCAGCGATACTGTCTAACACTATACTTGTCACACAGAATGAGAAATATATTTATAGAAACCTTGAAGTGCCCGCTTTCACCTGTTTACATTTTGCTTATTTGACATTAAATTCATTATATAAGTCACTTTGGAATATAAATCATAGCACGTTCAGAAGATGAAAAATGCAACGTGTAGTCAGGAAAATACAGTATAGCAAATTATTTTGCGGGACCCCCTGGCTTTGGGTCACGACACGGACCCCAGTTTGTAAACCCCTGCTCTTACTCATATTATCCTCTCCTAACAGTAATAACCATAACATAATCAGTCAGGTAAAGGCGAGCCAGGCACATCAGTGACTTCGTGAGGATGGTGCATAGTGGCTGCTCCCTTTCGCGATGTGACCGGAGGCGAATAAATACAGGTGAATATAACCGCGACAGGTCGCTAGGACGGCTCATTTACCGTTAACGGATCGCCAGGTAGGTGTACAGCAGTGACAGACAGACACATATAACGGTGTCCTGTATGGAAAGATGTTTTCCAGCCGACAGTTGTCCATTTTCACCTGTACACAAGTGAACAGAACACTGAGCATCGGCAGTAATGAGGCACGTTGGAGTGACGTCACCGCCCCTCTTCGACTGATTGGCTAGAGGAGCATCTGCCAATCTAGATCTAGTGGACCAATGATGACGCTTAAACCCGCCCTGATTTACATGAAACTCTAACCGCAACATTTGGAAGAAGAAACGCAGAACATATAAATAATAATAAAGAGCGAAGGGAAAAACTGCATAAGCATACGAAAAATAAAAATATGTGCAGAAAATGTCTGAAAGCACAAAAAACAGAGAAATATAACCAAGGAAAACATGATTTTGTGTGCAATTTGGATAATTTTGCATTAATATTTCAGTTTTGTGCAATATGATTTTAAATGTGTTTAAAGTTTTGATTCATGCTTATTAATTTTTTTTAAATGCGTTATTAAATTTTTGATTTACACTTATTATTTTTTGATCTGTTCATTGTTTGTTATTCTGAAAACTTTGCTTTCATTTTTAAAAATATTTCCAAACGTGTTAACTATATTAGGAAATATCTCGATTCTCAAATATGTGTAGCCTAAGTAAATGAGTTTTGCACCTTTATAGATTGTTATTTGATCAATAAATGGTGATGAGCAAAGTAGACTAATAGTGTAATTAACTACTATTAACTACACATAAAAACCCGACTTTTTACTTAAGTACCAGATATGGGTGTTATGCCATAAAATATTTTTAATACGACTGACTTTGCATTTAATGTGAATTTACTAATGATATTGACGGCGGTAAAGTTAGTTTGACGTTTCACATTCATTAGACATACATTTTTTTTTGCCAATTAAACTCTTTGCGGCTGTTATGTTTTGAGCCCAAACTAACTCAGATTGATGACGACACAGCCATTTCACGATTGGCCAGATTCACCGCATGACAACTATCACGTGTGTTTCGGGATTATTCTAACCTTTTCAATTCCAATAATAGCCACAAATCTGTGTTTTTAGAACAGTAAAAGCTTTTTTACTGTAGTCGCAATGTTATATTGAGTCACGTTTATCATAAAACACTGATGAAAGCATATATTCCCCCACTTTATTAGTATTTAAATAGTATATATTTACGTTGAACTTTATTCTTGAACAGATGGCGTTGTATTAAGCAGTATATAATCAGTATATCTGTTGCTCATGAAAACGTTTCTGAAACGTCTGTGTATTTGACAAATATTGCATTTAATTAACTTATCTGTGATAGAGTATGCAAACACCGTGAGAGCGTCACTAACGGGAGCAGAAATGTCCGGCTTGACAGCTCCGTTTTCAACTCTGCCCCCGACTGCAAGCAGCTACTCTCGTTGATCGCCGACTGTAGCCGTGCTTCAAGTCGAACACACCTATGTTCTGATTGGTTGTGCTAGTCATGTGTCTTGTTTCCTCATTGGTTGGCCTGATTTACCACTGGTCACCCCTCATCGACTTAGGTTCTGGCCGCCTCGCCCTCGGACTTCCGGGAGGGGGGAGTCTGGCGCCGCCAAGGCCCTCCCCGCCTTCGCCTCTCCCCTTGCTGGGGGGCCGCCTCTCCGGAGAGGCCCCCGGTGCTTTCCCCGCCACTGGTCACCCCTCATCGACTTTTGTTTTGTTTCCTGATTGCTTTGTCGTGTATTGAATGTATTTATCCTGCTGTCGATGAGTGTTTAAGTTAAGTCATGTCAAGTCAAGTCAAGTCTTCTTTTGTTTGTTTGTGTTTTGGATTACACTTTGTTTAATAAAATCTGCACTTGGATTCACTACGCTCGCCTACAGTGGATTTTCATTACAGAATACACGACCGCAAAAATGAACCCAGCAGAAAAGAAAGACATTCCTGAAAGACATTTTCCGTTATGGTTTGGATAAAAATGTATCTCGTTTAATGCCACGCAATACCCCTCAATGGACTCTTGAAAAATACATTGACTTTGCTTTGTTGCCGGCTGCTTCACCATTTACTGTGTGGGTTGCTGAGGAGGAACACCGCTATCCTACAGTACCTGCCACATCTTTTTCCATGTCCCGGCCGTCAAGCCAGGACCTGCTCACATGTCATGTCTACCAAGTCAAAGCCTGATCACATCATGTCTGCCAAGCCAGAGTCTGCTAACATCATGTCTGCTACCCCAGGGCTTGCTCACGTCATGTCTGCTACGCCAAGTCCTCTTCACGTCACGTCTGCCAAGCCAGAGCCTGCTCACATCATGCCGGTCACTCAGGAGATTCTTCACAACATGGACTGTGGGGTTGCTGAGGAGGTTTGTCACGCTGACCCACACACGAGGGACGAGGAGCCACTGGAGAATACACATCATGCCAGTTAAGTCAAAGTTTACTCATGTCATATCTACCAAGTCAAAGCCTGATCACATCATGTCTGCCAAGCCAGAGTCTGCTAACATCATGTCTGCTACCCCAGGGCTTGCTCACGTCATGTCTGCTACGCCAAGTCCTCTTCACGTCACGTCTGCCAAGCCAGAGCCTGCTCACATCATGCCGGTCACTCAGGAGATTCTTCACAACATGGACTGTGGGGTTGCTGAGGAGGTTTGTCACGCTGACACACACACGAGGGACGAGGAGACAATTAATTTAAGTGGGTACAGTATATAAAACATGACAAATATGGATTCAGTACTGTATATAAAAACAATAAAGGCATAATCTGAAAAACCAAGCCTTGTGCATTATAGGGAATAATACTCTGAATATTTTACAGTTGGTTTGATACCTTTATCTCAAATGGTGTCAGTTTAATTATTTTAAGTGAGTACAGTATATAAAACATGAAATATATGGATTCAGTACTATATATAAAAACAATAAAGGCATAATCAGAAAAAAAACACGCCTTGTGCATCATAGGGAATAATATTTAGAGATTTTTCCAGTTTGTTCGATACCTTTATCTCAAACGGTGTCAGAGTTTAATTAATTTAAGTGGGTACAGTATATAAAACATGACAAATATGGATTCAGTACTGTATATAAAAACAATAAAGGCATAATCTGAAAAAAAACAAGCCTTGTGCATTATAGGGAATAATATTCTGAATATTTTACAGTTGGTTTGATACCTTTATCTCAAACTGTGTCCGAGTTTAATTAATTTAAGTGGGTACAGTATATAAAACATGAGAAAAATATGGTTTCATTACTGTATATAAAAACAATAAAGGCATAATCTGAAAAAACAAGCCTTGTGCAGTATAGGGAATAATATTCTGAATATTTTACAGTTAGTTTGATACCTTTATCT
>NW_015664993.1:27751-31492 GCF_001515625.1 Sinocyclocheilus rhinocerous | reverse complement strand
CCCCTAGAAATTAAGCCTTGTGCAACGTAAAGGGCATATATTTGTCTATCTGAGTTAGTTTGGGCTCAAAACATAACAGCCGCAAAGAGTTTAATTGGCAAAAAAAACTAATGTCTAATGAATGTCAAACGTCAAACTAACTTTACCACCGTGCCAGTTTAAACTTTTTGATATAGGCTACGAGCGCACACATCCCAGCGGGGGCTAAACTACATTCTCTTTAGCGTTTATTGTTTCATCTGTCAAAAACACCCATGGTTCACATAAACACAGTTGGTCTTGTCTCAATCTAATGTAAACACCTGAGAAAGAAATCGCATGTGTAACTGACCTGTGCATTATGTAGTTCTAGTAGAGCAGCTAGATTTTTTCTTAGACTTTTTCATTTGATTAGTACATTTCCTACTTAAATGCTGCATTTAAGGATACCTGTACTGTACCTGAAAAATGTAAAGCAGTTTATTATACTTTCTTTTCTTTTATTTGTCCAATTACATTTTTTTATCTCAATGTCAGAATGCCTTTTCCGCTGGTCTTTCAAAAGTCTTACATTTAATTGTATCAAATTTAAGGCCATAAAAAGTACAATGGGGACGGAAAGACAATTGCCATATAGCTTAATGTGATGATTAAAATGAAAAAGGCTATGATTTCATTGGATAACTATGAGCGCCGCACGTTTCAAAGTCTATCTTTATGCAGTTCTGAAAGCGCACCTGCTGGCAGAGAATTAATTTGCATTTTTTAACAGCCCTTCTGCTGGTTTAAAATAACTGATATTAAACCAGCCATTAAACCATTAATATAACAATTGATACATTTGATTTTTGACTCTTTTCTTAAAAATGGTTTGAAATTTGAAAGGCTGAAATTTGACATTTTATTTCATTTTATAATTTTTATATTTTTATATTTTTTGTGAAAACCTGTAACTGTAAATCAGGCTTTTTACAGTCATTTTACAGTTTAATATGTTAGCATTGATATTGCCCCACCCCACTCATATGGCATTAATTTGATCTGTGCAGGTCTTAAAAACAGTCTTAAAAAGTCTTAAATTTGAGCTTAAAAATCCTGCAGAAACCCTGTGTGCTATAAAATAAACACGATGACATAAACAAGGAAAACAATTCAAAAGAAATATTACAAAGGTGTACAAAACTTATATTTTTGTGCAAAAGATATAAATATTCCAGTTTTGGAGGCCATAATGTCTGCCTTCAAACACTGAACTGGACTAGATCCAAAAAGCAACACAAAGAGGTCTGAGACACCATTACTGCTTAAGTGGACCAAAAAAGGATCTGAGTCCTTTTTCAGGAACTGCGATAGTGTGAACACAAAGAAAACTGAGTCCTTTTTCACTTGGTCCACCTCTTGGTCCACTGAAAGGGGTCTGGGTTTGGTTCTTTTAAAGAGGACTCAAATGTGAAAACACCCTTACACTCCACAGCTCACCTGCTCCAGGGCAGGTTATGTTCTGGGTAAGAGATCTCAAACTTAAATTGGACCAATCAGATGTGAGCAAAGTGACACCTGTCTGACGCAAATAAGTCACTCCCCCAGTTTCTCTTCCTCCAAATTCAAGGTCACTATATATATATATATATATATATATATAAACAAAACTGTCTGGCTTTAATGATAATTACTTAGAATGATTTTATATGATTTATATTATTAATAATCCATAACACACAATCAATTTTAATTTAACAATTATTATAAAGCATTTATTTTTAAATGAATATTAATATATACAGGTCGTATGTAATATAAATAAGCTGTAGAATAAATAGATAACGCTTTAAAAATGACTACATGTGATCTTACATATTCGAGTCTCTATCGCTGTTATCAACCATTTAAACTAACTTCACAAGTTTCACTTGCACTGATAGAGCAAGATCATTTATCGTATTTGTCTTCTTTCATGGACAAGTACTTTCTTCAATGTAAATGCATTTAAATTCCTCATATCCTTCAATCTCTTAACCTTTAGCGAAAGAGTTTTGAATCTTGCTGGGTCTCTTGCGAGAAGTGAATCAATCACACTTGCTCTGTGTTGCAAGGCATGTGATTGGCTGTTCACCGCTGATGTCACACATTCATGTGCAAGCGCTCCACAAACTCGGGTTCAAAGCCAAAGTTGACAAAGAAAGCTGATGATCAGCATCATGGTACCAACAAAGCCGGACTGGAGTGGTTTGGTTTTGTCAACTCGGAACTATTCCTTTAACTCTGAATTTGTTCAACTACCATCATGGTGCAGGCCCCTGGTCGGGAGCAGGTTTTCTTCATTAAACCCGGAGTTTCTTTCGGTCTCCTCCCCCTTTCTAAAGCGTAATTTAAGTCATGTTTAAATAGCTCATTCATTCATTCATTCATTTATTCATTCATTCATGCTGCAAAAAATGCTTTTCTTAATGAGTATTTCGGAATCTAAATTAAGTGCATTTTACTTAAAGGGTTAGTTCACCCAAAAATGGAAATTAGCCCATTAATTACTCCCCCTCAAGGCATCCTAGGTGTATATGACTTTCTTCTTCCAGACGAATCCAGTCGGAGTTATATAAAAAATTGTCTTTGATCTTCCAAGCTGTTTAATGGCAGTCAGCGGGTGTTGCAGTGCATCAGGGTGTTATTTTTCAATAGTCCAAAAGAAGTGAAATAAAGCTCATCCATCCATAATAAAAAAGTGCCTCACACGGCTCCGGGGGGTGAACAAAGGCCTCCTCTAGTGAATCGATGTGTTTTTGTAAGAAAAATATTTAAAACGTAACAATCAATTTAATCTAGCTTGCGCTCACTGTTGTACACGGAAGCAGTTCCGGGTGGATGACGTAGGCGTTGCGCATGCGCCTCTCAGAAGTGACGAACACGTAAGCGCAGCGGAGAGATCAGAACAAAACAACGGTCACGAATTAGAACAAAACGAGGATTTGTAAAGAAGTATGTCGGAGGATTTCGATATAAGCTGTTGACGCAAGCTAGATTAAAGTGATTATTAAGTTTTGAATATGGATATTTTTCTTACAAAAATGCATTGATTCACTACAGGAGGCCTTTGTTCACCCCTCGGAGCCGTGTGAGGCACTTTTTATTATGGATGCATGCGCTTTATTTCACGTCTTTTGGACTGACACCCGCTGACTGCCATTAAACAGCTTGGAAGATCAAAGTCAATTTTTAATATAACTCTGATTGGATTTGTCTGAAAGAAGGAAGTCATATACGCCTAGGATGGCTTGAGTGTAAGTAAATAATGGGCTAATTTTCATTTTTGGGTGAACTAACCCTTTAAAAAGCATGCGAGAGTTAGGCGAATTTAGTTAAAGAAAATGTTTAGCGTACTGTCTCTGGAAAAATATCAACAGTGATTGATTAGCCTTTATTTATGTATTGTAAACGTTATTACTAAGCGAAAGCAAAATTTGCTGAAATATCCACAACATACAGTATAAGAGCGCATGGTTTATCTGACGATCAGATGTGTGTCATTACGTTCGTTACCTCTGAATGTCCTCTTGTTCTACATGAATGTTTTGTCCATGCGTTGGCATATGTTTTGAATAATTAGATTTTGGTCCAACAGGGTGAATGTGACACCAGATTGTTGTAATCAGTATATAATCTGGCACCATTGTAACCAGGGGTTAAATTGGGATTTGTTATAGGGGGGTTCTATGGTATCGAGCAAACACACACACACACACACACATATATATATATATATATATA